>NW_016162901.1:0-34237 GCF_001687245.7 Rhagoletis zephyria | reverse complement strand
TACATATCGTTAACAATATAAATGACTAAATCGATAACAAAATCAATTATTTAATCGATTATTATGCCGATAACAATATCGGGATTATATCGATTGACACAGCTGTTATTTAATCAATAACAGTATCGATAACAACATCGATTATTTTATCGATAGCAATGTCGATTATTATATCGATAAAAATATCGGGATTATATCGATAACAATATCGATCTTCATCCTCATCCTTTTCTTCATATTTATCTTTATTTTTGCATATTCCTCTTCACCTTTACCTTAAAGTGCTTAAATTTGCTTTGATCTTCGTTTTTGCCTGTACCTCTAGGCATTTTTGTTTATGTTTTTATTCTCAACCAACTGCCGCTAAAAAAGTTTACTTCATAAATTCAAGAAATGTTCTTACCATTTTAGTTACCCTAATTCTTATGCATCTGTCATTGTCTCCATTTTCGTCTTTATCTTCACTTTTGCCATTTTTTTTTACTTCATCGTTCTCACTTATTTCTTCATCTTCATATTTATCTTTATTTCAAAGCTTAATTTCAAATGTGTAGTGAAACAACAGGCGAAACATGTCAAATTGAACATGTTGCAGCAACATCTATACACAATTCGAAAATGTTTAAACGACGGTTTTGACCGTATTTTTCAACCAATTGTGAAACCATAAAAACTCTGCTCATACACGGAAAAATGCCTTTCCAACGGTGTTTTTGGTTTTGAAATCGGTTCGTTAGAATCGCCAAACGAACGGAGACAAAATTTATGTTAGCGTATTAATATATAGATAGTAGATGGTGAAACCAAAGCAGGCATTAATAGGCTTAAGTAGGCTTAAGTGCTTTGAATTTGAAGCAAATCGGACCATAAATGAAGTTTTTCGGAATAACTCCATTTCTACTCCACCTACTGAAAAAACAAACAAAATGCGCACCTCCCCTTTGAAATGCCTTTCGAACAAAAGAGGAATCATTGAAATTGGTTGAGAAACATAGGAGCAGTAGGGAGGAATAGATTTGTATTGGATTTCGTTAGCGTATTAAAACAGAGATTAAGATTCATGCAAGGAAGAAGGTAAAGTTGAATATGTAGAAGAAGAAAGGGATACAGGCAAAGATTAGAATAAAAGTAAAAAAAAACTTAAATATAAAGACAAAGAGGAAGGAAAATTTAACAACATAACCCAATAACAATGGTGGGGGTGAATACGTAAATGAAGAAAAGAATGAATATATAGATCAGGATAAAGGAAAAGATAAAGATGAAGATGAAGACGAAGGTGAATATGAAGATGAAGATGAACATGAACATGAACATGAACATGAACATGGACATGAAAATGAACTTGAACATGAACACGAACTTCAACATGAACCCGAACATGAAGGTGAAGATAGACATAAGCCTACACACTAAAAGCGATAGAGACAAAGATAGAGAGGAAGAAAGTGATAGGGATAGAATGAAAAACAACTGAAGAATGTGCGATGTTATATTGTGGTGTGTTATGCTACATATGTTATGTTATTTAATCTTATTTTATGGTACGTTATGTTATGCTAAGTACTAAGCTAAACTCCCCTCCACTTAACCCATTCCAAATAATGTTATTTTAGCTCAACTCAACTCACATAAATTATACATAATTTTAGCGGTTGAATTTCAACCGCTGGGCGAACACTAGTCTTTTTAAATAGCCTAGCTAACGAGATAGGAGTTTCACATACACTTGGAATAATAGTCGCAGAAAACGATGGAATATATGTATATGTAACTCAATTATTTTTTAAGTTGACTTAGACGGTTATTGCTTATGACCACAGATATATGCATATAACGCGCGGTCAACTGTGCACGCTGCGGTATAGTTTTGTACCGCACTTACAATATGGCGGCTGTTTGAGTTTTCTCGTATACCGCCATGATACCGCATAGGCTACGGGATTATATCGCAACGCAGGCCTTAAACAAGCGTGAGAGTGTGCTATCGCTTCTGTTTGTTTCTACATGTTTTGTTGCTATAAAATACTAAAATCATTTACGTCATTCGACTGAACTCTTGGCGTTGCAGGGAATCCAATCCTGTATAAAAATCGCAATCCCGCAAGCCTGTGGGATCGAGGTCATCAATCCCGCGTATCCGCGGTATTGCTAGACTGAAAAAAATAATATTATTTCCTCTTAACAGTTATATTCAAAATGGATATGTAAAAAAAGAGTTGATTTAGAAAATCTACGTATTTAACTTTAACCCTTCGATTTGTGAGAAGGTCCCTAGGGACCTTGTACAATTTTAGAAGAAATAACAAGTTACTTGTCTTCATGTTTTGATTTTTTTTCACTTGTTCTTCAAATTATTTCATTCCTAATATATATGCAGGACGTTAATTTAATCAAAAGACAACATAAATACCAAAGAAGTTGCACATGTACAGTCGAAACATCGAGCAACTCTTTGTAGGTCCCTAAGGACCTTCTCACGAATCTAACGTCATCGGCACTGTCACTCATCGGAGGGTTAATTGGGTACTTTTTTTATAATATCTACGAAGGAATGATTAAGTCTTTAAAGTTTCATCTTTTAAATTCGACCTTATCTTATTGCACATATGGTTATATCTCAGGAACTTTTTATTTTGTTGATTATGCATAGTTTCGTAGGTATATGGTCAAAATCGCTATATCTTTTGGGTATTTTCAGAAGAAAATATATTGTAATAAGAGTTACTGTAGTATTTTATCCGATCTGAAACAAAACCCGCTCGCTGTATTCCCAAAACTAGCTAAAACATCAGTTATTCTGGATTATTCAAATATAACTAAGTTTTCCTGTTTTTCAGCGTAAATTTTTTACCGTTTGATATTTGAAAATTGCGTTTAAGTAATATATTCTATATAATATACTCTTGAAAATTCCACCAGAGCTGAATGTGTGCCTCTAATAGAACCCAAGCTATGAGTTTGTATTCGCAATTTAGCATCTGAAAGAAAGCTCAAGAAAAAATCAGTTTTTGCGCTGGTGCTAATGGTACCACAGAAGGGGTGGTTTTGGGGTTCAAACCCCCCCTGGAGCTAATAACCTCAAAAACAAACTGTATCTCTCAAGAAATACCTTTTAGTATTAATGTTGCTTTAAAAAGCACTTTGCTTTTACTTTAAATTTTCTTGAAGGAATAAATATACGAGCATTTTTTTTTTAAAGCTGCAAACTGATTTAAGAAATTTTGATAGAAGAAAATTTAATATGAATTTTCGATTTTCTTGAGAGCACTTAAAAGTTTAACTGCGAATGAAAACATTGTCCTAAAAATATGCAATGCATACTCACTTACTGTTGGTTTTTACATTTTACAGCCTAAAAGAGTTTACCACTGATATGTACTTGACAAGGATTCGAAGATTTAATTTGCCAACTTCGAGTTCGTTCCAGAAAAATGAGCTACATAACAAAAAAATTGGCAATCCTGAAAAATCACCATCTCTATGGAAAACCACTGGAAACTAGAAATCGAGGAAAATGAACATAAAAGTGTAAAAATTTCATAGAATTAATTTATTTATTTTTATCAAAATTCTTTTTTAATATATTTTATTACTTTTGAAAGTTGAGCGCATCTTGTGTTTATAGAACTTCTTATTAAACAAGTAATTTTTAAGCAAAAGACACAACCGGCTACAATTCTCATATACAAATTTAGGAGTACCGTTAATTTTTTCATGATCCAATAATCGAATCGAAACTAAATAGCAGGACGACCCTTGAGGATTATTTTCCCGATAAAAAAATCGGTTCACGGGCTCACAAGCTATG
The DNA here is from genome assembly GCF_001687245.7 of Rhagoletis zephyria. Taxonomy (NCBI): domain Eukaryota; kingdom Metazoa; phylum Arthropoda; class Insecta; order Diptera; family Tephritidae; genus Rhagoletis; species Rhagoletis zephyria. Next base: position 30,426 of record NW_016162901.1, on the reverse strand, counting down.
CAGTAGCATACATAAAAATAAATAAAAAAAAGGCGTGAGTACTAGGTACTCGTGAAATTTGATGTGTATATATATGCGAACGGCATAGCATAAAAGTACGTTTACATATAAATATAATCTCAATCAAAGCTCGGTAGCTGTCAAATTGGTTGTGCTTGTTATTCACACAACTCGAGGAAAAGTTAAACTTTTTATCTGTGCCACCGTGATCACTTTTTTTGCAGCACATATTAGGCCATTTAAATATATTTATAACTGAATATTTTATTAAAAATACCTTTACAATCCTATTTTCCTTACTAGCGTCAATTTTTGTTTACTTTAATATTTCACATTCCTCCTCTNAATTGGTTGTGCTTGTTATTCACACAACTCGAGGAAAAGTTAAACTTTTTATCTGTGCCACCGTGATCACTTTTTTTGCAGCACATATTAGGCCATTTAAATATATTTATAACTGAATATTTTATTAAAAATACCTTTACAATCCTATTTTCCTTACTAGCGTCAATTTTTGTTTACTTTAATATTTGACATTCCTCCTCTTCTTCGCAAGTATAATCGATAAAACTAAGTTGGACACCAAAAAGTTATCGGTTTAATCTGAGATATTTTTAATTATAATTTTGCATGGCTAATCTCTTTTTCTAATAACAGATTAGGGAGTTAAGCTCGAAAATTAGGATAATCTTTTTATTTGTAAAGCTATTATTAAGCGATTCAGTTACATACATACAAATGTAGGTTAGGTTAGAAATTAAACATTAATTTCACTTAATTTTATTCATTTTTCTGATTTAATTTTTTTATTCATTTTCATTTTTAATTATTTTAATACATGAAATTATCGGTATGATTGATAAAATATACTTGTATATACTTGTGACTCAAGGGCGTTAAAATATCTTGGAAACACCGCATCAGTTATTGTTTTTGAGCTTATAGTTTGAGCATTTCTATTTGTATATATTCCTAAATTTACCAAAATAGACTACTAAACCTATGCCTAAAACCATCTACGAATATCAAAACCAGGGCATGAATCACGTATGACGACATTCGTCTGAACGATATCGTGTCGAGATTGTTTTGTTTCATAAAAATCAAAAATTGTTTGATCGTTTGTGCGATATCGTCAACTCGATTCCAGTTTTGCTTCACGTAACAGTAACTGTAGCCGTCATCGATTCGCCAACAGTTAGCGAGTGGCGAAACGAACGAATACAATGAGGTACAACCAAACTCGCTATCGTCTATCCGTGCTAGCTAACTTTGTTGTTGCTTTCACATGCAAAATTTTTCGTTAAGCGACCGGAACTCAAACATAGCAAGCAGCGAAGTGGCGAATCGATGACAGGTATTAACACGTAACCGCAACACAAATGCATAAATCAGTGTTTTGACAACATCGTTTTGTCAGTATCGTTTGAACGACTATCGTTTCAAAGTTACGTGATTCATGCCCAGTTGCAACAAATGAGTCCATACATATTTATGTACATACATAGGTACAAAGCCGTATGCATGTGCGGAGTTTAAATAATCGGAAGTAATAATCAATTGGAGCGCATTTCCTCTTACTATGCATATGCCTAAATGTATGCAACCATTTGGCAAGCAAACACAGGATGCTTCTAATGAAAATGAAAATGTTATGCTCAAATACACATGCTAAGCCCTTCGAAATTTTGTGCTGGGATATGCTTCGCAAATTTTACCCCTACCGAAACCAAAGATGTATACACATCAACAAACTTTTTAATCTACCACGCTTTTATAAATGGACTAAAAATTTTAAAATAATATTTCTCAGTCCCATAGAATTTGTTTTGATAACTTTTGATGTTGAAATTTTAGCAAAAGTCATTGTAAACAATTTATGAGATTGAAAACAAAAAACGTGGAGCGCATGCAATACAAAACATTAGATTAAATTGACAATAGTCAAACTATATAACATATATATAAAGTTTCCACAGAGAAAGTACAAATTTTAGATTGGTTTTAAGCGGTCGTTATTCATATGGCCGATTATTTGCCTGGCTACGTTACATTCGTACACATTTTTCTTTAATATGAATCAATTGTCCACTAAATAACACAAAACCAACTAGGCTTTTTAGGTGATATGATCAGGCACATCTGTAAAAGAAAGGTTTTAATAAATCCTTGGGTTTCAAAGTTATAGGCATTCGAATGTGCACTGGCTACGTTACACTATTTGGAAGTTTAATAATGGGTTGTGTCAGAGAGTTTGAAATTTGAAATGCAGGTGGTCATCTGCTTACCCACTTGTTGTTAGGTTTTTGACAATTTTTTCTCATAAAATTTGGGCACTGGCAACGTTGCACAAAACACTGGCCACGTTACACGTACTGTTCGCTTGGGCTAGTTTAACCAAAAGGCTTTGTTCATCCATGTTGTACCATGTTGTGTGTTTTCCTTTTAATCCTTTCTGAATCATTGTTTTTTCCAATGCCATCCAATTCAATTTCATATCAGATATGGTGGTTTCCACAAAATTGTTAATCTTAGATAAAAAAAATGTAAATGCATTTATCGCAGTTTTATAGAAAAGTTCTAACATAAACAATTTTTAACAAAATATACAGATTTATAAACTCTTCATAGTCTTGTGTAGACTTGTATCAGATTCTATAAAATTGTAGTGTTATGGGCACAATCACGTGTAATAGGCAGATAACTTTTCAGTTTTATACGTTGCAAAAAATCTAATTGAATTATAGGCAAATATATAGTCAAAATCTTAAGAGATAAAGATTTCGGAGGATATCTTACAAATGTTAGTTTCGCTTTAATTAAATAGAATAGTTATTAAAATTTAGCAGTGTAATGCTTAATTTGCAATTGTTCATGAAAATACTTTCATAAATATGTGTTATTATTTATTGCTAAAACGAAATGGGAATAGTTATCAAGCCAATAAAAAAAAATTTAAATAAAAGAAAAGCACTGGCCACGTTACATTTATTTATTAGGTAATTGTGCAACGAAGTCAGCTATGATTTCTTTTTTTCCATATGGAATCAGTATGATATCGACAATACTAAGAAAAAATGTTATATATCCTTTTGGAAAGGGTACTTAATTATCCAAAAACCATCTTTTTTAGTTTTGCGCTGGCTACGTTACACTTAACATTTGCGGTACATTTTATTACGACTTAATAGGAGTTCTAAACAACTTTTTCGCGAACTTGGAACGTATCCTCTTAAACTAATTTATTTTCTATCGTTCAGAACTTAATCGGCAAAAATAAATCAAGGAAAGCTTATATTTTTGTACTTTTCCTTGATGAAGTATCGAAAACTGTGTTCAGGTTCGTGAAAAGTCCTTCGACAAAAGGAGCAAAATATTAAACATAAAATGCTTGGGCATGATAAGAATTAGTGTCAGAAGCAGCTGACAGATATAGTGAATACGAATAATCACCAATATGTACAATGTTTGAAAGAAAGAAAAAATCGGGCTGGTTTACTTTCCTGTGGAATCGACCATATACTCGCATACATACATATATTACTCTTCATATCAATTCAGGTCTATAACATGCGCCCCACGCTTTTCATTTTCAATCTCATAAATTGTTTATAATGACTTTTGCTAAAATTTAAACATCAAAAGTTATCCAAACAAATTCTTTGGGACTGAGAAAAATTATTTTCTAATTTTTAGTCCATTTATGAAAGCGTGGTATACTAAAACGTTTTTATTTTATTTTATTTATTTTCTACTTTTTAGTGGTGTCTGTATAAAATTGTGCAACAGACATTCAAATAATTCAACTTGAAGTGAAAAGAGAACAGAAGACTATGCAAGCAAAATGTTTTGTGTCACGTTTGGTATATACATACATATGTACATACATACATATAGCAGCAATTAATTTCATTTAAAGAAATGGCGTGTCGTCCATTCCCGCTGTCGCGTATGTAGTTCATATTTTTAGGCGCAATATTTAACTACTTGCGGCGAGGCGACATCTACCTCTAGAGTTTTGATATGATACCAGGCGACGAGCTTGATGTCTAGACTTTTTTATAGGATCTTTTTAAAGAAAACGTTTTATAGCTATAAATGTTGTCTGGACACACAACATTGCAAGTTGATAAAAGCGTTGTAAAAAAAGAAAAAATATTCTGACGAATTAATACCTCCTTTTTTTTGTAGTTACCAATATTTGAGTTCTTTGTTAATTTTATGTACACAAAGTGCTATTTATGAAACTTTATTAAATTTTAATTACTTATTTCATACATAAAACTTCCATAAATAAAATTTAAAGACAAAATTATCTGAAGCGAATTTTCAGTGTTTTGAGGTGATAAATCTTTAGAAGTATTATATTATTTAGTATTACAAATTAATTTAAATATACATTTTAAGTCGCAATAACACATATTTAATATAAAGCTCAAGCAAATACTTTAAAGATGTAAGATTATTATAAATTAAAGAAGCAATTTTGAATGAACTTCCCCAAAAGGCCTTTTGAAGAACGTCCTATAAAATCCTTTTTGGAAGACCTTTTATGGGTAGCGAAAGAAGAAGCCCTTCAATTTATGCCACTCCATATCAAAAAGAAAGGAGAAAGGAATGTAGAGTGCAAGGCGTCTTGACTCTCAGGAAGGCCTTTCGAAAAGGCTTTATATTTACTCCTGAAATTAAATACTGGGTTATAAATTGATGTATTTTTAATACAGCCAGGCACGACGAAAATTTATGCGAGCCCGTTCACAACTGGCATTCGCCTACTTAATTTGTTTCTGTAGTCTCGCAAATCCCGCGGATCCCGCATGTGTAGTCCCACATTTCTGATCCCGCAAAAATTATGTGGGATCCCGCATTTGCCTCATTGGATTACCTAGTTGCAACTCTTTTCGGTATAACAAATTTGTTTAGTGGCTCAATGAGAGAATTGAGCACTACACCGGTTCATACCAACTTTAGCTGATGCCAGATAAAACTTTGTAGCTTTGCGTGACATTTATAACTTTGCCAGCAAAGCGCCAGGCGCAAATAGTATGCCACAATGAACGCGAGGAAAACAATTTCGTACTACTTTTTTGCTGCGAATTTTATATATTTTGCTTTAAAAATATCAGCAATGTAATTAAGTTTTATTTGTCTACGTTAAAACTCGAATTTGGACGAAATAAAATAAACATTAAGCCGGCTGATTGTCACAGCGCACAAAAAGATGGGAGTTGGCCATCTTTTCGCTTCGCGCTGCAGCTTCATTGATCTATGTGGCATGCTTTGTGCAATTGATCTTATCTGTGAAAGCGAATCTGTCACGTAAAGCGAAGCAAAAGTTTTATGTGGCATCTGCTTTAGCCATTGTACATAAATAGTCTTGATTTGTGTGCCTTGCGCAAAAGAGTATTAGTGTATATGAGTACAATTTTCTTCAATTACTAATATCCACTAATACTCTTTCTTGTTTTATTCAACCAATCACTTAAAAGTACGAAAAAATTCAGTTTCCTGATGGGCTTTTAACCCATTTTATCCCGGAGGTAAGAAATTTTGAAATTTTTTAATAAAACGTAGTACATGAGCTATTTTCGGCCTAAAAACGATGGAAACCGCAACGTTGGGAGAATCCACTACTATTTGGGCGAGACAATATAATAAAATAGTTTGAAAAACACTCTGTTTTGACAATTCAAGCTTAAACTATATTTTTATTTACAAAAAATATGGAAATTAGTTTGTGTTAAATGATTAATTACATTTTATAAATATGTGATAAATAATAAATGTTTATGTTATTTTGTGATAATCATCAAAACATTTGCCATGGAATGCAAGATCTTTTATCTGACGCAGTAAGGTGGATGTTCTATGCCTTACTTCGACGAGGTACGAATAGTACACGTCTTAAAAACAACAAAGCTGCTGGACCTGATGACCTGACAGCTGAGCTATTCAAGTATGGCGGCGAGGTGCTGATAAAGTGCATTCATCAGCTCCTATACCGGTCCGCCCAATCCATAAGAAATGCAACCCCGCCGTACGCGTCAACTACCCCTGAGCCGTATTATATAGCGTATGGTGAGTAAGAGTGAAGCCCACTGTCAACGAACTGATTGGGCACTAATAGCTTTATACCTTGCAAACCCACCATAGAACAGGTGTTCACAATACGCCAAATCTCGGAAAGGCCCCTCGAGAAAAGGGTCGGTACTCACCATCTATTTGTGGACTTAAAGCCGCTTTCGATAGCACTAAAAGGTGTGTCCTATACGATGCTATGTCTGAATTTGGCATCCCCTCGAAACTGACACGGCTGTGTAAAATGTCGTTGAGCGATACCACCAGCCCCGGCAGAATTGGGAAAGACATCTCCGAGCCGTTTGCTACCAAACGGGGTTTCAAACAGGACGACTCCCTTTCATGTGATTTATTTAATCTGATGTTGGAGAAAATAATAAGAGCTGCAGAACTGAACCGCTCAGGAACAATTTTTTATAAAAGCGAACAATTGCTGGTGTATTCCGATGACATTGACATAGTTGGATAAAAAAAAGCAAGGCGATTGGTCTGGTGGCCAACGAGTACAAGACGAGGTATTTCCTGTCATCAAACAAACAGTCAGCGCATTCGTGCCTTGGCACCCACCTCACTGTTGACAGTTATAATTCCGAGAAAGTGGAGAATTTCGTTTACTTGGGAATCAGCATTAACACCGATAATAATGTCAGCACCGAAATTTAATGCAGAATCACTCTTGCCAACAAGTGCTGCTTTGGAATTAGTAGCCAATTCAAGAGTAAAGTCCGCTCTCGACGTACGAAAACCTACCTAAGTCACTCATCATGCCCGTGCTAGTATATGGCGCAGAAGCATAGACAATGAAAACATCCGATGAGGCGCGTCTTGGAGTATTCGAAAGAAATAGTTTGCGGAAGATTTACGGGCCTTTGCGTTTTGGCGGCGGCGAGTATCACTGACGATGGAACGATGAGCTCTATGAGCTTTACAACGACATAAGCGTAGTGCATAGAATTAAAATACAGCAGCTCCGCTGGCTTGACCATGTCGTTCGAATGGACTCCGAAGCTCCAGCTCTGTAAATATTCAACTCGGAGCCCGCTGGTGGTAGGAGAGGAAGAGGGATTCCTCCACTGCGATGGAAAGACCAAGTGAAGAGGGACTTGGCTTCACTTTGCATAGCGCCAATTAAAAATGCGAATAATGAGACAATGAATCTTCCAAGCATTTTGGGAAGTACTGTTTATTTTGCGCTAACGCGCGTGTAACGGTGGTAATAGTGGATCGTCCCAACGCAGTAGGTAAAACTTATTTGGTGGACATATGCACAGGAAGTTAATTTGGCCTTTTGGCATCATATTTAAGTCCATATGAAGAAAAAAAATATTATGTGTGTCACCATTGCCGTCATTTCAAAATTTGGCCGAATTTGGCCGTATTTTTTAAATGGAAGGAGAAAAGACTAATTGCAAGTAAAATTTTCTTTTTACCAAGTTAGTAAAATATAAAGGCCAAGCTACTATTTGGTGTAATCTATTGTGAGATTTTTTAAAAATTTTAGTTCTGCTATTCCGAAAACGCAACGGTGGTACGAAATGGGTTAAATACACACAGTCTACTCAATTGCCAGTTTCATGCGTGTGGGTCTCGAATGAAACGTGTTATTTCTGAGCTGTTGTGGAATTAGTATAATAATATACAATCTGATGTATTCATTAGGGCAATTCATCTAAACCCGTAAAAGCTTTGAATCACGTAAAACTCGTAAGCTTACATAATTTTGTATGGAAAACCGGTTCATTTACGAGGTTTACACGGTTACGAAGCATTTACACCTTTAGTTGAATACCCATATTGTTTACTGACACTTTCCAATGATTTCGACAGTTTTCATTTCAGCTACTGGCAGTCGCACAAATGTACACAGAGCTGTGACGCAAATAAAAAAATATATATATGACAACTTGCTTTATTTATTATTTAACACCGTAAATTACATAACAATAATATAATTGTATCAATAACGAAAATTGTTATTCCTAATTTAAATTCAAAAATCATGGAGCTATACACTTTGTAATATAAAGCTGGATGTGCTATAACATCTAGAGCTCGGATCCCATTCACTCCACTGTTGGGAAAATTTGATCCACTGATGTTGATGCTATTGTTGTCAATCTCTAAAGAACTGTGATTAGCATGTTGCATGGCAGCGGGACTTTCACCTTTAATAAATAGAAAATATGTGAATATTTTAGTGTAATCATGTAAGGTTATTTTGCTTCTTAGTTTTTATTTCTATTACCTTGCTTATGCCTCAAATAAATCGCTTTGACCTAGTTCGGAAGCATAAACTATGATTCAATAATTAAAGGTTTGCTCACTAGCGATATTAGAGTATTGACACTCCCTAACAAAAGGTTGCATATACACACGCACCCACACACAAGGCGCCTACAGAAAGCCAGCATACTGGTGGAACGAGGAATTAGACATCTTAAAAAGTGAATGCCACAAAGCGAGGCGGCTTTGCCAAAGGAGACGGGGATCGGCAGAGCCCACATGGTTACGCGAGTGCTTTAAAAGGAAGCGAAGCGGCTTCAAGAAGGCAGTGAGAAGAAGTAAATCGTGCTGCTTCAAAGAGCTCTGTGAAAAGGTAGACGAAAATCCGTTGGGTGATGCGTACAAAGTGGTGATTAGGAAAATTAAGGGTGATAAAGGGCCAACCTGCCCCATCCTACTAAAAAGCGTTGTGGAAACTCTCTTCCTTGCGCAAACTCCAGAAAAACGGCAGCAGCGAGCAGAATAACCTGCGGTAATGGACGCACCATTAGTCACTGATGAGGAAGTAATCCAAACGGCGGAGAGGTTTGGCAATGCCAAAGCACCGGGTTTGGATGGTATTCCAAACAAAGTTTTAAAGGTCTCCATCAAGCACAGTACCAGCCCCTTCACAGACTTATTTGAGCTGTGTTTGCGAGAAGGAGTCTTCCAAAAAATCTGGAAGAATTAGCGGTTGGTTCTGTTGCAGAAACCGAATAAACCTGCCGGGGAACCAAGCTCGTACCGACCGCTTTGCATGTTGGACACGCTTGGAAAAATACAGGAGAGACACATTTTGTGTACGACTAGGGCAACACGTAGAGGAAAAATCATCGGGCCTCGCCATAACCAATATGGATTACGAAGACAGAGGTCAATAATCGACGCAATTAAAAAGCTCATTGATATCGCAAGCAAGGCAATCGAAGGGACTAGATGGATATATGGTACGAAAGCATACTGCGCGGTAGTAATGTTCGATGTTAAAAATGCCGTCAACTCGGTCTACTGGCCCCACATAATAAGCACCCTGGAGTGCTAGAAAACACCGTCCTATCTGCTGAGAGTTGTTTCCAACTACTTTTCAAATAGGCTGCTCCGACACCGATGAAGGACCCAAAAAGTATGTTGTAATGGGCCCACTGCTGTGGAAGATACGCTACGATGGATTACTGCGCCTACCACTACCAAGGGAGTGGCTAAGGAAGTCAACGAAATAGAGATTCTATGCAATAATACCGCGCAAAAAATCAAAAACTGGCTCACGCCAACCAAGCTTCAACTAGGAGGCCAAAAAACTGAAGCGGTGTTAATTATAAGCATATGCCAAGACAGCGAAGTCAGTGACTCGGTTAAACGCGTCAGTGCGTTCTGCACGGTATCACACAAGGCCGTTGGAGTCATAGCGGGTAACATGCCACCAGATATAATGGCCATGGAACTTAAGAGAATATTCGACAAGACAAGAAACATCGGCAGGCGAGTAGCAGTTGAAGAACGGAAAGAAGAAAGACAGACTAGCTTAAACGAGTGGCAGAGATGCTGCGGTGCGACGACGAAAGCGTGTGTGAATAGCCAATTGGCAAAGCTACGCCTTGCGACGTAATACCTTACGGCGGTCCCGCAAGACCAAACACAAGCTTCGGACGTCGGAGTTAAGGGTTTGTTACGCAGGCGCGCTGTCCCGCAAGTCCTGAGTTATGCGACAACATAGTCTGGGCGTGGTCCCGAATGAGGTGTACCCTTAGCGGACAGGATGACGAATCGGGCATATCATTTTTGGAAGATTCCCTCTCCGTTGACAAAAAAAAAAAACACAAGACCTTGCTAAGGGAGCCGATTTTGTCAAGACGGAGTGAGAAAACGGTTTTCTGAGCAAACCTCTAATAATTGAATCATGAGAATAAACCAAATTTTAATACTCTTATAAATTCAAAAGTGTGTTGACTCGAATTTGTTTTCAAATCGGTTTTTAATTTCGCACATCGGTTAGAAAACACGTACAAACACATCATTCATTTGACTCGAAGTTAAAGTAGGCTGGTTTTTTTTATATAGCCAGTTTTAAATTTGAATTATTATTATAATAAATTTGAATTATTTTTCGCTTCCATTTCGGTTAACCGGGCAAATTAATTATCAAAGAAATATAATATAAAAACCTTTGAATACAGTTTCAGCCAATGCGCTATAAAGGCATAGGTATAAACTCTTGAAAGGAGTACATACATACATATGTGTTGAGTCCACTCGATTTTTGGTTAATGCGGTTGCTGCGTAGGTATAAACAAGGTATACATATTTATATTGAAAATTTCAAACTATATTAAGGGGCCGGTTAGTCAAAGTCTGGTTAACACTAATCTCAAGTTAAACATCGTTATCGACGTCTTCGACTCCATATATATATAACAGGGAGTCGGTAACGTCGATAACGATGTTTAACCGGAGATTAGTGTTAACCAGACATTGAGTAACCGGCCCTAAGAATAGAACTATCCAATAGCATTTTGGGAATACAGTAATGATCGTACAGCAAAACCCGCTTAAGTACCTCACGAAAAATGTCAGCTTTTTGATGTACTAAGACGGGTTGGGTACTTAAAAAAACCCGCTTAAGTACCTCGATGCGAGTACTTAAGCAAACATAATTGTTGATGTAGTTAATCTTCTTGTTAACTTACATGTTGATGAAGTTAATCTTCTTGTTAACTTACATAAATAAGTTCTTGAAAAAAACATAAAAATTTAATGAAGTGTACGCAGTTTAAAACCAAGTTCGTAGAATAATTTAAACACATAAATACATAAACAAAAACTTTATAAAAAATCGACAAAGCAATGCTATGTAATTTTTACAAGAACACAATTCTCTAAAGTCATTGATTATACATATTTATATATACATACAGTGTTGGACATATCTATCATTTCGGACCAAATTCAAAATGATGTTGTTTGCCATTTGTGCTTATTTATTAGTTTTAAAGATTTTTCAATAAAAACACAGTTTATTCCCTAACAAATATCATATAAACCTAAGCTTAAAATTTTTTGCACACTGAAAAAAAAATTCATCAAATTTTTATCATAATATCAAATCTTTTTCTCAGAAGTGTTTATAGCCCATTCAATTTAAGTGTAATGATGTGCAAGTTTCCAGTGGCTAAAAATTACCGTTGTTTTTTTAGATTTTTTATTTTTTTTGCCAAACGTAAATGGGGTACAAAAAATTTAGGTACTTAGGCGGGTTGGGTAAATAAGCGAGGAGGTACTTCAGAATTCGGTTTAAAAACGCCCAGCTCAGCTGCCGATTCAAAAGTGCCCTATCTCAGCATATTTTAAATATATCTTCATTTCAGATAGGGAATTTTTTGAACCAAATTCTGACATAGGGCGTTCTTTAAAATTTTTCTGAGAGAGACCGTTTTCCAATCAAATTCTGAAATATGGCGTTCAGGCGAGTTCTGAAATAGGGCGTTCTTGGAAAGTTTTCTGAGATAGGGCGTTTTACGAACTGGCTGCCGAGATTTCATTTCATTTCATTTATTCAGATACATACAAATAAGACCTACTCTTTTACTGTGCAGATATGTAGTATACATGTATGGAAACTTAGATGTATGGATAAAAATTCTTAAAAATAAAAATAAAAATAAAACAAGGTACATTTAAGGGAAGGGGAAAAGTGTTACATGAAGGGTTGAAAGTAATCGACTAGAAGGTTATAATAGAAACAGAGAGTGAACTACAAATTTGAAGCTCCTTGGATTGCATTCCAATTTTAATTCAATTGGTAAGAGGTTCCATAATTTTACGGCTCTAACGCAAATCATTTCTAACGTTACTGAGTACTCGGACTGTGGTACAATGAGGTTACATGTGCGACTGGACTGTGCAAATGTTAATTTAGAGAAAAGATATTTCGGGCATCGGCTGTAGATTAGCCTATGTATAAATAGGACTGAACGACGGTCGAAAAATTTTGACAAGCTACAACCAAGAATATTTATTGATAACTCCGAAATGTGGCCAAACTTCCGTTTTAAGTAAATATATCTAGCAGCGTTATTAAGAAATAATTGTAACTTATGCAGGGAAGCTTTGTCTAAATGACCATAGACTAAGAGCCAAATTACACGATGACTTTTCACCCTGGGTGGAAAGTCATGCGTGTCGAGCTTGTTGGCAAGTGTAGCGAAGTCAGCGGGGTAGGCAAGCACGCACGGAGAGCGAAATCGAGGGGTTTTTTTGACTTTTCGCTTTTATCTAGTTAATTTTTTCGTATTTTTGCTTTGAGTTCGCGATTTGCTCCGCTTTAAAATTGAGGACGAAAGAGTTGACCAAAGAAAATTTGACGCTTAAATGTCAAAAATACGCAAGAAACGCCGCAAAGAAAAAGTCATCGTGTAAATGCAAGAAGATTTTCGAAGACTTTTTTAAAAGGGAACGTGCCAAAAACGCAGGGTGAAAAGTCGTCGTGTAAATTGGCTCTAATTCTTGGTAAGATATTATAGGCACTATTAAGGTCTTTACGAGCTTCAGTTCAGTAGTTTGCGGAATATATGCCGCAGTTCCCCATAGCTGCCTCAATACAAAGTATGACTTCCTTACTGACGTATTGACATGGTTCTTACATGTAAGAGCCCCTATTGGCGCAGATACGTATATTTGTAAGTCATCTGCATACATGTGAATATCAACATTTTTTGCAACATTTTACTATATCATTAATGTACAAACTAAATAAAGCTGGGCCAAGGATAGAACCTTGCGGAACGCCAGATGTTATTGCCGATAACTCAGAGCGGGATCCATTCGATACTGCTCTCTGCCATCTATTTGACAGATAACTTTCCATTAATTTTTGTGCATTATTGTCGAAAACGAAATATTTTTCAAGCTTTTCGAGTAAAATATTGTGACACACAGTGTCAAACGCTTTTGAGAAATCTAATAAAGTGAGGATTGTGAGGTGTCCTTTATCGAAGTGTGGCCTTATATCCTCAAGAACTTTAAGCATTGCAGTAGAACAGCTATGCCCCCGCCGGAAACCTGATTGGTATTCAGAAATAGGGCATATATATATAATCTGGTTTCAAATTAGTTTTTCAAAAACTTTCGATAATGACGGCAGAATACTTATAGGACGATAGTCTGAAGGCAAGATTGCATTGCATTTTTTCGCGACAGGTATTACATTAGCTACTTTCCAACTGTCCGGAAACGTTAGCGACGTTAAGGAAAAATTTATAATATGAGTCAAAGGTGAAATAATGTACGGCAAAAGAAGTTTAATAAATCTTAAGCTGATTTTATCTTCACCTATCGCATTCGACTTAATGGATAAAATACATGGTATCACGTGGGATTCCATCACATGAGAAAAATCAAAATTTGCTTCCCTTATTACACAAAAGATCACTTTCAGGTTCAAAAGCTTTACTTTCCGAAGTTCTTATAGAAAAGAAGTCATTCATTACATTTACGTCAAGTTGGCATTCCGATATTGAGCTAGATTTTACCCCAAGATGCTTTAAGTTATTCCACAATACCTTAGGAGGGAGACTGCAATTAAGTTTGCTTTGGTAATAGCTTTTCTTGGCTTGTCGCGTAATGGAAGTGGCTTATTACGTAGAACTTTAAAAGCAACCCAATTTTCATTTCATTGATCATTTTTCCAGACCGAATAACTTCTGTTGCGATTCCTTATTGCCTTAAGCACCTCTTTTGTAAACCAGGGTTGCTTACTATTATTAATTTTCCTTTTTCTTATGGGTAATATTTGTCAAATAAATAATTTACAAGGTTGGAGAAATTTTCACCTTTTTATTAATATCGGCTAAAAACCAGCAATCATTCCATGGAAGAGCAGAAGCTTCAGCTGATAATTTTTTTATATTTATTATATTAAAGTCTCTAAAATACAACAAATCAGGTGACGGAGTGAGGGGAACACTAATTTTTAAATTATAGCACAGAAAAAGTAATTCGTGATCACTTATACCACTCAACGAGAGCTGCTCAAAGTGCAAGACACAGTACATATTGGACGCAAAACAAATCAAGTAAGCTAGGTTTACCAAGAGGACCAAAACGAGTAGGAAATTTATTTATTACATCTAACTCGACAATTGACATATTGTCTAATAAATTACTAGCACGTTCGTTTTTCGCAAGCAAATCAATATTTAAGTCACCAAACAGAAAAATGTGTTCATAGATTGCACTATATTAAGATATATTTGAAAATAATTTGCTTAAATCAAAATACACCCGATAGCACTAAAAGGAGTGTCCTATACGATGCTATGTCTGAATTTGGCATCCCCTCGAAACTGACACGGCTGTGTAAAATGTCGTTGAGCGATACCACCAGCCCCGCCAGAATTCGGAAAGACATCTCCGAGCCGTTTGCTACCAAACAGGACGACTCCCTTTCATGTGATTTATTTAATCTGATGTTGGAGAAAATAATAAGAGCTGCAGAACTGAACCGCTCAGGAACAATTTTTTATAAAAGCGAACAATTGCTGGTGTATTCCGATGACATTGACATAGTTGGATAAAAAAAAGCAAGGCGATTGGTCTGGTGGCCAACGAGTACAAGACGAGGTATTTCCTGTCATCAAACAAACAGTCAGCGCATTCGTGCCTTGGCACCCACCTCACTGTTGACAGTTATAATTCCGAGAAAGTGGAGAATTTCGTTTACTTGGGAATCAGCATTAACACCGATAATAATGTCAGCACCGAAATTTAATGCAGAATCACTCTTGCCAACAAGTGCTGCTTTGGAATTAGTAGCCAATTCAAGAGTAAAGTCCGCTCTCGACGTACGAAAACCTACCTAAGTCACTCATCATGCCCGTGCTAGTATATGGCGCAGAAGCATAGACAATGAAAACATCCGATGAGGCGCGTCTTGGAGTATTCGAAAGAAATAGTTTGCGGAAGATTTACGGGCCTTTGCGTTTTGGCGGCGGCGAGTATCACTGACGATGGAACGATGAGCTCTATGAGCTTTACAACGACATAAGCGTAGTGCATAGAATTAAAATACAGCAGCTCCGCTGGCTTGACCATGTCGTTCGAATGGACTCCGAAGCTCCAGCTCTGTAAATATTCAACTCGGAGCCCGCTGGTGGTAGGAGAGGAAGAGGGATTCCTCCACTGCGATGGAAAGACCAAGTGAAGAGGGACTTGGCTTCACTTTGCATAGCGCCAATTAAAAATGCGAATAATGAGACAATGAATCTTCCAAGCATTTTGGGAAGTACTGTTTATTTTGCGCTAACGCGCGTGTAACGGTGGTAATAGTGGATCGTCCCAACGCAGTAGGTAAAACTTATTTGGTGGACATATGCACAGGAAGTTAATTTGGCCTTTTGGCATCATATTTAAGTCCATATGAAGAAAAAAAATATTATGTGTGTCACCATTGCCGTCATTTCAAAATTTGGCCGAATTTGGCCGTATTTTTTAAATGGAAGGAGAAAAGACTAATTGCAAGTAAAATTTTCTTTTTACCAAGTTAGTAAAATATAAAGGCCAAGCTACCATTTGGTGTAATCTATTGTGAGATTTTTTAAAAAATTTAGTTCTGCTATTCCGAAAACGCAACGGTGGTACGAAATGGGTTAAATACACACAGTCTACTCAATATACAATCTGATCTATTCATTAGGGCAATTCATCTAAACCCGTAAAAGCTTTGAATCACGTAAAACTCGTAAGCTTACATAATTTTGTATGGAAAACCGGTTCATTTACGAGGTTTACACGGTTACGAAGCATTTACACCTTTAGTTGAATACCCATATTGTTTACTGACACTTTCCAATGATTTCGACAGTTTTCATTTCAGCTACTGGCAGTCGCACAAATGTACACAGAGCATGTGACGCAAATAAAAAAATATATATATGACAACTTGCTTTATTTATTATTTAACACCGTAAATTACATAACAATAATATAATTGTATCAATAACGAAAATTGTTATTCCTAATTTAAATTCAAAAATCATGGAGCTATACACTTTGTAATATAAAGCTGGATGTGCTATAACATCTAGAGCTCGGATCCCATTCACTCCACTGTTGGGAAAATTTGATCCACTGATGTTGATGCTATTGTTGTCAATCTCTAAAGAACTGTGATTAGCATGTTGCATGGCAGCGGGACTTTCACCTTTAATAAATAGAAAATATGTGAATATTTTAGTGTAATCATGTAAGGTTATTTTGCTTCTTAGTTTTTATTTCTATTACCTTGCTTATGCCTCACATAAATCGCTTTGACCTAGTTCGGAAGCATAAACTATGATTCAATAATTAAAGGTTTGCTCACTAGCGATATTAGAGTATTGACACTCCCTAACAAAAGGTTGCATATACACACGCACCCACACACAAGGCGCTTACAGAAAGCCAGCATACTGGTGGAACGAGGAAATTGACATCTTAAAAAGTGAATGCCACAAAGCGAGGCGGCTTTGCCAAAGGAGACGGGGATCGGCAGAGCCTACATGGTTACGCGAGTGCTTTAAAAGGAAGCGAAGCGGCTTCAAGAAGGCAGTGAGAAGAAGTAAATCGTGCTGCTTCAAAGAGCTCTGTGAAAAGGTAGACGAAAATCCGTTGGGTGATGCGTACAAAGTGGTGATTAGGAAAATTAAGGGTGATAAAGGGCCAACCTGCCCCATCCTACTAAAAAGCGTTGTGGAAACTCTCTTCCTTGCGCAAACTCCAGACGAAGCGAGAGCTAAGGCTATGTCATTTTTTGATCGAACCGTTACCAGAATCAATCAGATAACGAATGTTTTCCTGGATTCTCTTGGCGCATCCAAGAAAAAGGTCCCCCAACTTCAGTCATTTCTCTCTGTGCCAACTGACGCCAATTGAAAATGCCACGTGAAGCCAAGTCCTTCTCCACCTGGTCTCTCCATTGCAGTGAGGGCCTCCCTCTCTCTCTACTACAATCACCGGATTGCCAGTTGAATACTTTCAGACCTGGAATGCCGGTGTCCAATAGAATGACATAGCCAAGCCAGCCGAGCCGCTGTATTTTGATTCGCTGCATTATTTCCATTTTATTGTAAAGCTCATTAAGCTCATCGCTCCATTGTCTGCGGTACTCGCCGTCGCCAACGTGTAGAGGCCTATAAATATTCCGTAAGGTCTCGAATACTCCAAAAGCCACCTGATCGAATGTTGTTATTGTTTAAGTTTCTGCGCCATACACCAGCTCGGGCATAATGAGTGACTTATAGAGTGTGGTTTTTGTACGTTGAGAGTGAATTTTCCTCCCGAATTGCCTATTCAGTCCAAAGTAGCACTTGTTGGCTAGAGTGGCTCTGCGTTGGATTTCGATGCCGACATTATTTTCGGTGTTATGATGGACCCCAAGTAATCGAAATTCTTTACTTTCTTGAAATTACTGTTTGTTTGATGACAGGATATACTTCGTCTTATCCTCGTTGATCACCAGGCCTAATCGCTTTGCTTCGTTATCCAACTGGGAAAATGCAGAACAGAGTTCGAGGTTTTTATTACCGATTATGTCGATGTCATCGGTATACGCCAGAAACTAAACGCCCTTTGTTAAAAATTCTACCTGAGTGGTTCAGTTCTGCAACTCTTATTATCTTAACATTTGCATCATGCAATCATAAATGACCTTCTGCTCTCGCTTTAACTTGGGAATGTTTGATTGCGCATATAATAAGAGATGACTATAATAATAATCATAATCTTAATAATATTTGCTAAAAATCTGAAGCAGCTCATCTAATTTAGCAAAAAGTTTATGGAAAATGTGAGTATGTTAGGTAGAGGTGTATTTCACTAAGGTAGAATCTTAGACATTTAAAGTCGGAAAACCTCAACGCTCAAGCAGGCACATTATCTTTACACGCAATATACGTAGTCGGCTATGGCGACCCCAAATTAAATTGTTTATGATCAAAAGTGAACTGTTTCACAATGTTATGGAAGGGTGACAACAATTTAAATTTTCATTAAGGATTTTTTAAACAGCTTACATGGGATATTTTTACATTACGATTTTTATTATTTTTTTATTTGGTTGGAACCAATTATGTAATTTTTCATTTAATTTCGATATTTTTAGTCTTTACTTTTAGATAGATGATAATCCTATTCAAAATATTTCCAAATCAAGATTTCTAAAGTACCCTTTGTTTAGTACCCATATTGTAACATTATATTTATTTGATAAATTTACTGAGTTAAATTTTCAAACAGGTGGCAACCCTCCCCAAACATATTTTCTTCTATAAATCTTATTAAACCCTTTTGTTTGATACCCACATTGCTATATTTCATTTATTAAATTACTTTAACTAAATTTAAATTTTCAAAAAGCTGGCAACCCTCCTCAAACGTATTTCCAATAGTCATCTTTCTCAAAGCACTTTAAAATTATACCTTTATTGTAATATGTGGTTAATTTTATCAATTAAATTTAAAGTTTGATATCCTCATTGCATATATTTCATTTATTTTATCAATTTAACTGAGTTAAAATTTTCAAAAAGGTGGCAATTTTCAAAAATATTTCCAGCAGTTATCTCTCTTAACCCTCCGTCCATAAAAATACGAGCATGGAACTCTGCCGCAATAGAGATAGTATTTTATAAATATAATACATTCATACATACATATGCAAACATACGTAAACCTATGAAATAAAAAGATAAATATACACTCCACCAAATGCCAAATGCAATGATAAGCAATAGAATTGTAATGTGACCCTTGCTCATAAAATATTTGAAAATTGCTTATCTGAACAAAATACATAAATTACAGTGTATACAGAAAACATAAAGATAATGTAAGTATGCAAGAAACACGCATACCGCAATATACCAATGCACACAAGCAGCAACCCTGCAAAAAATTTTGCGACTAACCTCTGAAGAGAGAATTCCGAGATTACTCTCAATCGGGTACAATTGGGCATTAATTAGTCCCAACTAGTCTCATACGGGTACTAATGGAGGTCAATTAGTCTCGACTCATCCCTTATGGGTATAATTGGAGATCAATTAGTCCCCAACTCATCTCTAACGGGTACTATTAACGATTTAATGATATGTACGCACTTAGTCAATGCGATTTCATGTGCGGCGTTGGCACGCAGAGAGAGTATTCGCCTAACAAAACTGAGCACCCCGGTTCGAATCTCAGCTGGCGCAAATTTTTATTTTTATTTTTTAAAAGTGACTAGTCGCGTTTCTTACCCGTTCGGGTATAAAGGTGAACAATTAGTCTCTTCATAGGACATGCTCGAACAAATGCGAACAGTTCATTCCATATAAAGAGATCAAAAGTGGTATTAGTCGCATGCTCCTTTGCGATTGCTCCCGGAGTCATCCCGGATTAGTCCCATTTTTTGCAGGGAACTGACAGCCGATCCCCTGTAGGATCTCGGAATAGACTTAGAGCACCCACAAACAAGACTGCAACTGATTGTAACTAGTCCAAAGTTTGGTCCAAGAGCATGTAAAATTCTATTTACATTTAACATTGAATGTCCTAGGCTCGTACCAATTGTCCGCTCTACTCTAACTGCCTAAATCTTGTAAAAGTAAACGTGAATATTATGTTTAGATGTGATATCTGCGTTAATTGCACTGTTCCTATGTGCCTCTCTATATTTGAAAAAGTGTGCTTTTCATTAGCTGAAATTCAGAAAGTGCTTGCGAGTGTTAAGAACAATGACAAGTCTACGTTGAAGTCTATGAACATTGATGCAAGGNAAGTAAACGTGAATATTATGTTTAGATGTGATATCTGCGTTAATTGCACTGTTCCTATGTGCCTCTCTATATTTGAAAAAGTGTGCTTTTCATTAGCTGAAATTCAGAAAGTGCTTGCGAGTGTTAAGAACAATGACAAGTCTACGTTGAAGTCTATGAACATTGATGCAAGGGAAAATGCGATTATTACGCGCTCACGTTCAAAGGGCATTGACCCGCCTACCAAGAGCAATTCGTCTAATTTGTCAAAAAGCATTGGCATTTGTTCTCAGCCCAAGCGGACAGTGCAAGGTGCTGATGCTGATACTGCTGCTGCGTTATCGTCGATTATGCGCATTTCTCCTGCTTCTTCGAGTGCCGATCTTACAGATGTTATTGAGCTAAGCGCATGGCCCCTTGTAGTTCTGCTACCATTGCCAACAATAATACGGAGTCGTCTTTGCTACCTGCTGAGTCTGCTGATGTACGCTCTGGTGAAGTGGCTTTCTGCCAAGAAGAAGAAGGAAGGTAGTCGACAACAATTGCGTGTCATTGGCTTAAATGTTAATTCGGAGCTCGATGTTGCTGTTCGCACTAAATGGCTTCATATTGCATCGTTTATGCCTTCTGTTACGAGTGATAATATGATTGGGTATGTTGCTAAGCATTCGGGAATAGCAAAGGAGCTACTTTCTTGCTATAGTCTTATAAAAAAGATACTCCACTCGAATCATTAAAGCGAATAAATTTTAAGCTAGGAGTTCCTGAGCTTTGGCCCGCCAGTGTGACCGTTCGCCCTTTTCGGCTCGTCCAAAAACAAGTTGCCACGAAAACATAGATATTAATCCCACAGTTGATATTGAAGCTGATACGCACATTCGCANTGATGAAGTTGTTATTATAGATGACAGCAACGACCAGCTTGCTCACCAAAAATCTGAGTGGCTTTCTGTCAAGAAGAAGAAGAAAGGTAGTCGACAACAATTGCGTGTCATTGGCTTAAATGTTAATTCGGAGCTCGATGTTGCTGTTCGCACTAAATGGCTTCATATTGCATCGTTTATGCCTTCTGTTACGAGTGATAATATGATTGGGTATGTTGCTAAGCATTCGGGAATAGCAAAGGAGCTACTTTCTTGCTATAGTCTTATAAAAAAGATACTCCACTCGAATCATTAAAGCGAATAAATTTTAAGCTAGGAGTTCCTGAGCTTTGGCCCGCCAGTGTGACCGTTCGCCCTTTTCGGCTCGTCCAAAAACAAGTTGCCACGAAAACATAGATATTAATCCCACNATTAAGGCGAATAAATTTTAAGCTAGGAGTTCCTGAAACTATGTTTAATAAACTACTCAGTCCTGAGCTTTGGCCCGCCAGTGTGACCGTTCGCCCTTTTCGGCTCGTCCAAAAACAAGTTGCCACGAAAACATAGATATTAATCCCACAGTTGATATTGAAGCTGATACGCACATTCGCATATAGGCATTCCCATGGTGGCGCACGTGACAGTCGTACGATTTCAATGTGATACAAAAAAGGAATACCATTTGTTTTCTTTAACTTTTTTGGGCCATTGTATAGCACGTAATTAGCTCTATATTTAACCGAAAAAATAAATCAATCGAACTGCTTGGTCCTGAGATATAAGCATTTAAAGAGAGGTTCGTTACGTGACAAAAAATGGAAGTTGATTTTTTCTTTTCTTACAAAATCGCAAAACTCTGCGAATTGTGGATGGCTATTTTCATGAAACTTATTTTAATATGATTTGGAGCAATTCTAGTTGTTTTTAGAGTTTTTTGAATTAATGCAAATTGTTTCAATTCTCATTTACAACCCCAAGTGTGAAACGTGACGTGACGTGGCGTCACGTGACATAAATTTCCATCGTTATATTTTTGTTAATATTGCTTTTAAATGAATTTTCAACGCAAATAAAACATGTATTTTATGTAGAATATACTTTATATTTTGACTTCAGCGCCAATTCAGGGTCAATTTATTAGAAATCTATGATTTATTATGTTTCAATCACATGCGCCAAATTCGAACCAAATCGGACCATAAATACGGTTTTTCGAAATATCTCGACCTTGGCACCACCTAGGAAGACCAATTTATGCAAACATTATTCTTCTTACATAGCCAGTATATATTTTAAAAAGCAGACAAATCGGCCCGTAAATACGTTAGATATAAAACTTTTATTTTTTTTGTCGTGGTGGACCTTCCGCTGGAAACACCCATATACTATCAAAAGAGAACTAAAGCGACTGCTGTACGTACGTTTAGCTCCTCAGAGATGTTTGACGTTTTCGTTTTAACAGAATCTTGGCTCAATTAAAATTTTTACGACTCGGAATTTTTTGATTTAAATCTGTTTGACGTATTTCGGAAAGACAGAGACCCCGTTAAAACTGGGCCTAACTGTGGTGGCGGTGTTCNTAACCGTGGTGGCGGTGTTCTAATTGCCACAAAGCGTGAACTTCGTGCAGCTTTAGTTTGCCTCAATAATAATGACTCTACACTGGATCAATTATGTGTTCGACTGCTTGGTGCTTCGGATAAATTATTTATTTGTGCATCCTACATCCGTCCTAATAGTTCGGAACAGCTTTATAACTCGCATGTCGACAATGTAATTTCCTTACAATCTATGGTCGGAAGTCAACATTTATATGTACTTGGAGATTTTAATTTAAATAATGTTTCGTGGTCTTACTTTGATAGCTCATACTTTCTAACGCCATCGAATATATTTAGTTCTACTGAAATATACTCTATTGATAATTTTTTAAGTTATGATTTAAATCAAGTTAACAGTTATACGAATAAGTGCAACCGAATATTAAATTTAATTTTCCTATCTGGTAACTTAAACTTTCACTTTTAGAATGTTGTTCGCCGATTACTTCCGCTTGTATGCATCATGTTCCATTAGTTTTAAACCTAGAATTTTACAAATTTTTAAGTAACACTCCTGCTAGGGACGCTGTTAAGTTAAATTTCAAAATGTGTTATTTTGATTCACTAAACAATTTGTTTTTTGAGTTGGACTGGGATGCTTTGTTTGCTAATTTAGATACAACTAGCTGTTTTCAACTTTTTAAATCTAAACTTAATGATATTTGTTTTGAACATATTCCTAACTTACCGGTTAAGAATTACAAGCTTCCGTGGTTCTCTAAGGAGCTTAAACGTTTAAAAAACCGTTGTAGTAAGTCATACAATAAGTATAAAGTTTCAAATAGTACTGAACATTTTAAGATCTATAAACGCCGTTTAGCTGATTTTAGGAATCTAGACAAAATTTTGCATAATCGTTATATTCGTAACTTCGAAAGTAACATCAAAAAATTATAGTTAAAAAACTAAAAACACGCTTTTATTACAACAAGAACTAAAAAGTATAAAATAATTTGTAGATATAGCGATTCCATTTAAAAAGAATAGGAAGTTCCCTAACCTGATTTAATTTAAAGTTAGTTGCAGCTTTCAATGGGATATCTGTAAAAAAAAACTGCAACAAACTTTACAGTGCACTTTATTTTGACTATAACTACGGGCCAATCACTTTAATCGTATTTTTAGCTAATTTAAAAAAGTTAAATTAAATCAGGTTATGGAACTTCCTATTCTTCTTAAACGGAGTCGCTATATCTACAAATTATTTTATACTATTTAGTTCTTGTTGTAATAAAAGCGTGTTTTTAGTTTTTTAACTATAATTTTATTTTCTACTTTTTAGTCTTTTGAAATCGTGCAGTTAATATTATACTACATTTGACCTTAACAAACAAAATTTTCAATATATTTCAATTTAAATAGGTAATACACCTATTCTGAATATAAACCAAATTTGAGCACAGATACCGATTTTTTTTATATATGTGACCTGGTCTACGGAAAGGGGGCTTAGGTGTCAAAAAATCAATTTTCACTTTTTGGTTGATTCGGATGGAAGATGAGATGCTTTTTCACGTGGTGAAAAGCAGAAAATCCTAACTTGCTTAGAAGTGTACTAAAAATGTAGAGAAAGAAGAGTAAAAACGAGTAAACGAAACGAGTTGCTTACTTTTAACAGCTTTTTCACAGAAAACTAGTTTTCGCACGTAAGCTCCTTTTTCGTAGACCAGGTCACATATAGTCTCACGCGCCACATAACTGCCAACATTTTTTGTGTAGTTATTTCTTTTCATGTAAGCAATACGCATTATAAATGTGAACTTAATCGGATCATAAATACGGTTTTCCAAATATCTCGACTCCTGCGCCACCTGTCGGAAAATTTTTTTGTGGATTTATTTATTTTCATATAAGTAATATATGTTCTAAATATGAACCAAATCAGACCATAAATGCGGGTTTTACAAATATCTCGACTCCTGCGCCACTTCGCCAAAATTTTTTTTCGTATTTATTTCTTTTCATATAAGTTATATATGTTCTAAATATGAACCAAATCAGACCATAAATGCGGGTTTTACAAATATCTCGACTCCTGCGCCACTTCGCCAAAATTTTTTTTCGTATTTATTTCTTTTCATATAAGTTATATATGTTCTAAATATGAACCAAATCAGACCATAAATGCGGGTTTTACAAATATCTCGACTCCTGCGCCACTTCGCCAAAATTTTTTTTCGTATTTATTTCTTTTCATATAAGTTATATATGTTCTAAATATGAACCAAATCAGACCATAAATGCGGGTTTTACAAATATCTCGACTCCTGCGCCAGCTAGCGCATTAATCTTTTAGATTGTATTGTCCTCGAGTTCTGAGCTAAGTTTGAAGTTCAAGTCTGTAGCTCATCGAGAAGTTTGTTAAATATTGACTGCAAAGTTCCAGGACATACAAAGATACATACATACATACATACAAGTGAAGTTAAATAAAAGCTTGTAAAAATAACCCGAAAGCTTTCTGGGCCTATATTGAATCTAAAAAATCGAATTCGGGAATACCGTCCTTTGTGTTTTATAAGGATAAGCAAGCGAAATATGCGGAGGATATGGTTAACCTTTTTGCCGAATTTTTTAGTACCAATTTTGTACCTGACACTGATAGTGTGCCGTATAGGTCGGATTTTTCAAATTCCCCTTTATTCTTTGGATCTTTGTCCATAACAGTGGATGATGTTCAAAAGGCCATTATTTCTATTAAGCCCTCAATGCAAACTGATGCTGATGGTGTATCCCCTATTTTGTTAAAAAATTGCTACTCACTCAGTAGGCCATTAGCTTTAATTTTTAATAAATCGCTCACGTCTGGGCTATTCTTACAGGACTGGAAAAAATCGTATGCTACGCCAATCTTCAAAAGTGGTAACAAGAATGACGTTACAAATTACAGGCCTATTACGAAATTGACAACCATTGCTAAGCTATTTAAGTGCATAATTAAAGAAAAAATATTTTTTTCAGTTTCTAATCTAATCATCCCGAATCAACATGGGTTTTCTTAGGGCAGATCTAANTACAAGTGAAGTTAAATAAAAGCTTGTAAAAATAACCCGAAAGCTTTCTGGGCCTATATTGAATCTAAAAAATCGAATTCGGGAATACCGTCCTTTGTGTTTTATAAGGATAAGCAAGCGAAATATGCGGAGGATATGGTTAACCTTTTTGCCGAATTTTTTAGTACCAATTTTGTACCTGACACTGATAGTGTGCCGTATAGGTCGGATTTTTCAAATTCCCCTTTATTCTTTGGATCTTTGTCCATAACAGTGGATGATGTTCAAAAGGCCATTATTTCTATTAAGCCCTCAATGCAAACTGATGCTGATGGTGTATCCCCTATTTTGTTAAAAAATTGCTACTCACTCAGTAGGCCATTAGCTTTAATTTTTAATAAATCGCTCACGTCTGGGCTATTCTTACAGGACTGGAAAAAATCGTATGCTACGCCAATCTTCAAAAGTGGTAACAAGAATGACGTTACAAATTACAGGCCTATTACGAAATTGACAACCATTGCTAAGCTATTTAAGTGCATAATTAAAGAAAAAATATTTTTTTCAGTTTCTAATCTAATCATCCCGAATCAACATGGGTTTTCTTAGGGCAGATCTACAGTATCTAATCTGGCCATTTTTTCTGATGACTGCCTAGCAAGTTTTGAAGCAGGCCTCCAAGTAGATAGCATTTACACCGACTTTGCCAAGGCTTTTGATAGGGTTTCGCACAAAATTTTGCTTAGTAAATTAAACTTTCTAGGATTTCACGCTACTTTTCTAAAATGGATAGAATCCTACTTATCTGGTAGGAGTTATTCAGTCGTACTTGACAACAATACTTCTTGCCCATATCTTGCAACGTCAGGAGTTCCGCAAGGTAGCATTCTTGGGCCGCTCTTGTTTACCATTTTTATAAATGATATAAGTTCTTGCTTTTAATATTCGAAGTTTCTTCTTTATGCTGACGACCTAAAGATTTACTCTGCAATATCGTCCGCTGCTGATCAAGTTCTGCTGCAATCTGACCTTGACAGAGTTCATTCATGGTGTATCAAAAACCGTCTCTATTTGAACATTGACAAATGCTTTCATTTATCTTTTTCTAAAAAGCTCAATTGCTTGACAACGACCTACCATATTTCAGGTTCTAATTTGAAGCNTCAAAAGGCCATTATTTCTATTAAGCCCTCAATGCAAACTGATGCTGATGGTGTATCCCCTATTTTGTTAAAAAATTGCTACTCACTCAGTAGGCCATTAGCTTTAATTTTTAATAAATCGCTCACGTCTGGGCTATTCTTACAGGACTGGAAAAAATCGTATGCTACGCCAATCTTCAAAAGTGGTAACAAGAATGACGTTACAAATTACAGGCCTATTACGAAATTGACAACCATTGCTAAGCTATTTAAGTGCATAATTAAAGAAAAAATATTTTTTTCAGTTTCTAATCTAATCATCCCGAATCAACATGGGTTTTTTAAGGGCAGATCTAAAGTATCTAATCTGGCCATTTTTTCTGATGACTGCCTAGCAAGTTTTGAAGCAGGCCTCCAAGTAGATACCATTTACACCGACTTTGCCAAGGCTTTTGATAGGGTTTCGCACAAAATTTTGCTTAGTAAATTAAACTTTCTAGGATTTCATGCTACTTTTCTAAAATGGATAGAATCCTACTTATCTGGTAGGAGTTATTCAGTCGTACTTGACAACAATAATTCTTGCCCATATCTTGCAACGTCAGGAGTTCCGCAAGGTAGCATTCTTGGGCCGCTCTTGTTTACCATTTTTATAAATGATATAAGTTCTTGCTTTTTATATTCGAAGTTTCTTCTTTATGCTGACGACCTAAAGATTTACTCTGCAATATCGTCCGCTGCTGATCAAGTTCTGCTGCAATCTGACCTTGACAGAGTTCATTCATGGTGTATCAAAAACCGTCTCTATTTGAACATTGACAAATGCTTTCATTTATCTTTTTCTAAAAAGCTCAATTGCTTGACAACGACCTACCATATTTCAGGTTCTAATTTGAAGCCTGTGGATCAAATCAAAGACTTAGGAATTTTCTTTGACTCGAAGCTTACGTTCGCTAGTCATATAAATTTTTTAGTTGCAAAGGGTTATGCAATGCTAGCATTTGTTCGTCGTAATAGTTCAGATTTTTCAGACCCTTGCACCCTCAAAAAACTGTATATTGCATTTGTTAGGTCCCGTTTGGAATATGCATCTTTCATCTGGCGACCTTTCCAAATAACGCATATAAATACGATCGAGCGTATACAGAAAGTATTTATAAAATTTGCATTGCATTCGCTAAATTTTGATGAACCTTTGCCTTCATACAATTCTCGTTGTCTTCTATTAAACCTACACTTGCTACAGTACAGAAGAAAATTTTTGGCTTGCTCATTTGTTTTAAATGTCCTAACAGGTTCGATTGATTGTATAGAGTTCCGCTCAACATTCCCGTCAAAAATTTACGACATACTGGNATAAAATTTGCATTGCATTCGCTAAATTTTGATGAACCTTTGCCTTCATACAATTCTCGTTGTCTTCTATTAAACCTACACTTGCTACAGTACAGAAGAAAATTTTTGGCTTGCTCATTTGTTTTAAATGTCCTAACAGGTTCGATTGATTGTATAGAGTTCCGCTCAACATTCCCGTCAAAAATTTACGACATACTGGCATGTTTCATGTGTATAGATTTAAATCTACCTATGCTCTTAATGCTCCAATTTCGCGTATTCTGAGAGAGCTAAATGAATTTAAAGACATTGATCTCCCACTACCAGGAGTGATATTAAAAAACTTAGTCTTAAAATATATTTTTAACTAATAGATACTAGTTTTATTGCATAGTCGGTAAGAATATTGTGTTGTATTCCTGGACTGTTTGCATAAATGAAATGAAATGAAATGAATCACTTGCCGTGGAAACGTCGTTTAAACAAATATAAAAGATCAATGCGGTTGGTCTTGTATCCCTGATTAGGATTCACTGATTCTGCATAAGACACATAAATTTTAGTGCACTTAAAATGCATTAATGTCTGATGTATACAATGAAGATAAGAATACACATTTCCGCATGTACACACACACACACACATATACGTAGTTAAGGAATTAGTATTAGAAAATGCATATAAGAAAGAATACTAATTATATAAAGAGAAGTCCCTTTTTTTTGTAACAGGTAATCTCGCGAACGGCCAGTCCGATTTTCATGAAATTTTGTATACAAATAGCTTTCGGTAACCACCATGTTTTAGGCTAAAAAATTTTACTTTTTTTAGGGTAGGTGGACCAGGGACCGGTCTATTCGAAAAAATCTTATTATGATCCGATTTGCTTAAAATTTAGTACGTAAGTAGCTTTTTAGCATATATTAGCACATATGACCCATTTTTTCCGGGAAGTGGTCCAGGGACCGATCTATTCGAAAAAATCGAATTTACGGTCCGATTTGCTTAAAATTCGGTGCGCAGGTAGCTTTTTAGCATGTATTAGCATATATGATCAATTTTTTCCGAGAAGTTGACCAGGGACCGATCTATTCCAGAAAATCGCATTTATGGTCCGATTTGCTTAAAATTCGGTACGTAAGTAGTTTTTTAGTATATATTAGGATATATGGACCATTTTTGCGAGAAGTGGACCAGGGACTGATCTATTCGAAAAAATCTTATTTACGGTCCGATTTGCTTAAAATTCGGTACGGAGGTAGCTTTTTAGTATATATTAGCATATATGATCCATTTTGTTCGAGAAGTGGACCAGGGACCGATCTGTTCGAATTAATCGTATTTATGGTCCGATTTGCTTAAAATTCGGTACGTAGGTAGCTTTTTGCCTGGATAAGCTTAAATTTCCTGTTTTCCAATTTTCATGCAATTTCGAATATAAATAGCTTTAAGTAACGACCATATCAAGGGGCGAATTCGGCACTAGGCCAGATTTTTTTGCGCCAATCAGAAACAACGGATACTGTCAAAATATAATTATAATATATAATATATCTCAACTAATATATATTTAGAAAGCCGTTTGTTAGTTTTCGCATGGCTCGAGAGCGGCTGAACCGATTTTTTTGAAACTGCCACCTGCCGCACGTGTCCCAAGGATGGTTTTAGGCTAAAACAAGTAAGAGCAGCGCTGTCTTCGGCGATGCAGGAGGCTCCATACCTTTCATGAGCATCTGAAAATTTTACGTTAACAGATTACTGCATTTGCAAAAAATTATATATTCACAGACATAGATAGAGGAGATACATATATAAAAAATTCTAGCTAAACAATCAGAGGTATGGAAGATATACCTTATATAGCACCAATCTAAGTGATTTTCACTGCTGTGTGATCGGTACGTAAATCGGTAACACAATTTAATGGGTTTAGCTTCCTACATAAAGGAGATACATATATCGCAAAAACTGGTATCTGAACAATCAGTGGTACAAGAGATTAAGATTATACAGCATAGATTTTGACGATTTTCTCAGTAGACTTTGTATTATTATTTTAAAAATAGCTTACGAAATTTATCGGTTTTAGCTGTCCAAATAAAGGAGTTTTACAGTAAAACCCCATATCTGAACAATCAGTTGTATGGGGGCAATAAGCAGGTTATACTGAACCGATCTTTGTTAATTTTACTGTAAACTTTCTGTTGATAATGAGTGAAAATAGTGCGAAATTTCATGTTTCTAGCTGCATAGATGGAGTAGTTATAACAAAAAATCGCATATCTGAAAAATCAGTTGTATGGGACCTATATGTAAAAGTGACCCGATCTTTGTTATATTCACTATAAGTATTCTGTTAATAATGAGTGGAAACGGTGCGAATTTTG
>NW_016162900.1:37650-39667 GCF_001687245.7 Rhagoletis zephyria | reverse complement strand
ACGCAAACGCTCTTATTAGGCGCCGCGAAGTAAGCGGGCATTGGCTAGTTATTAATAAAAAGTAAAAAATTACGCATTTTTATAGTTAAATTACTGGCAGGCTCAATTTCAAGTCCGCTTCTTCTGGGTGAAGTTAGTCTTAATGTTCCCTCCCGGGTATCAATACACTTTTATCCCCTATTTCTGAAAGCTTGTAAAACTAATTTTGAATTGCACGACCCACTCCGTTGCTTATGCCAGGATTTTAACTCTCATTCCAGCACGATTGATATATCAGATCCGCTTTTCAGCATTAAGAAAGCTGTATTCTCCTTTCTCAATAAATGAATTATTAACATAAAGACATAAANAAATCAAAAATTTTGACTTTACAGACTAATTTTGTTTTTAAACGCTCTTTTGCATTGGCTAACGCAAACGCTCTTATTAGGCGCCGCGAAGTAAGCGGGCATTGGCTAGTTATTAATAAAAAGTAAAAAATTACGCATTTTTATAGTTAAATTACTGGCAGGCTCAATTTCAAGTCCGCTTCTTCTGGGTGAAGTTAGTCTTAATGTTCCCTCCCGGGTATCAATACACTTTTATCCCCTATTTCTGAAAGCTTGTAAAACTAATTTTGAATTGCACGACCCACTCCGTTGCTTATGCCAGGATTTTAACTCTCATTCCAGCACGATTGATATATCAGATCCGCTTTTCAGCATTAAGAAAGCTGTATTCTCCTTTCTCAATAAATGAATTATTAACATAAAGACATAAAATCAGCTGATGAATTTAGTTCTGTAGCTGAACAGTTTTAGATCTCGACACTTAACAAACTCCTGCCTATCGTGACTCGGCACAAAAATTGAAAATACTGGTTCCGTACGTCATACGGATTGTGCCCCTCGTGCGGATAGGCGGGAATGGAGGGTAAAAACCGTTGGGATTATTATTAATAAAAATTACGCACTGATCACGCGTTTTCTCAAGAAGATTTTTCGGCAATGATAAGTAGCACATTGTCCTTTAACTTAGGATTCTTCTTCTGAAGAATTGAGTAAGTATATTTTATACCCATAAATCTAAAATAAAATAAATTTTTTATAAAATACGCGAAATACAGCTACAGTTGTAAGCAGAAATTTTTATCGCATTTGGTAACTGCCACATTTGTTTAATACCTGTCATTTTATTCCTCAGAACTTACAAATAAATGTCTGAAAACCCCGAGCTTTAGGTCTGACCGCTCAAGAAGTTATACCTTAATAAAAAAATAGGTTTTGTGCGAGTTGCTCTAGAAATTTCCTGATTTTATCGATTTTAGCAAGTAAACTGGTAATTTAAACCGTTAGTTTTGTTTTTAATATTTATTAATTAATATTATATTTACATATATCAGTATTATTAACGAAGGTATAGAAACCGCACTTGGCAGTGCAGCTGCTTTGTGGCGGCAACAATATGCCACTACGCAAAATGTCCCCGTTTCAAAAGGTTTCCCATATATGTATGTATGTTCATGTGTACCTGCTGCAAAGTANAAAAAATAGGTTTTGTGCGAGTTGCTCTAGAAATTTCCTGATTTTATCGATTTTAGCAAGTAAACTGGTAATTTAAACCGTTAGTTTTGTTTTTAATATTTATTTATTAATATTTACATATATCAGTATTATTAACGAAGGTATAGAAACCGCACTTGGCAGTGCAGCTGCTTTGTGGCGGCAACAATATGCCACTACGCAAAATGTCCCCGTTTCAAAAGGTTTCCCATATATGTATGTATGTTCATGTGTACCTGCTGCAAAGTATGCATTTACAAATGGGAATATTTTTTTAAAACTGTGCTTTAGAATGTACGCTAATTTGTTTTGAAAAAGTGCACCAAGACTAATGTGCGAATATGTCCCCTATACATATATATAATAGTACCCTGAAATGCTATCAATAGAGCTTGCTTTTTGATTATTTATTTTGTTGTATAATTACGTATGTATGTAAATACATCGGCGTAGCCAGAATGAAATTTAGGGGGGGG
>NW_016162900.1:30861-37640 GCF_001687245.7 Rhagoletis zephyria | reverse complement strand
GGGGGGGGGGGGGGGGGGGGGGGGGGGGGGGGGGGGGGGGGGGGGGGGCTCGACCCTATTAAGCTGGCATGTGTGGCTGTGTACATATGTTCATACATGAAGAGAGATTAAAAGTTCTCTGCTTTTTTTTTGCAGTGTTAAAAAATTTGCATGTATGTACTTATGGACATATGTGTACTAAGTAAATTGTAACTGTATGTAATATGTATATTACTTATTATTACGTTCCTTTACTTTTTCTGCTTTCTGATCGCTCTTCCGTCAACTGTGATGCCCTTTCTGCTACTGCGCTAAATGATGACTTATGCTTTTGTTGTTTTGCTGTCACTGCTGCTAATTGCTAAGTTTTTAATATTAATGTTGATCGAATCCTCGTTGACACTTGATGAATTTAGGCTTATTTTTTGGTTTTGTTGTTGTTGTATTTCTGTCTTTTGTTTTCGCTGTTGCTTATATGTTTTTTGTATAAACGAATATTAACCGTCTAAAAGCTAACCTAAATCGACAGGTCATGACCGCTAAATGACCTTTGAAAAATCTACAAAAACGGGCAATAATATTTCTCATAAAAGCGAATAAAATTAGGGGGTAGGGTCTTGAAATTTCAAAAGAAAAAAAATTTCGATGGGTATTTTTTTAAGTAATTCAGTGTAATGTTCACCACACTTCACGTTTTGTTTGTGTGTTTGTAAATTGTATTTATCTTCACAGGAGCCTTTCTGCATGACGAAGAAAGACAATAGCAATGCGGTGGCTTTCACTGCGTTTTATTTAAAAATAACAGGCACTCGCGTTTTGATAAAAAACTTTATACATTTTTTATTTAAGTAAATGATATACTAAGGGTATTCATCAAACCTTATAAATGCATTGTAAACCGTATAAACTTATAATTGTGTAAACCTTATAAATGAACTGTCAAAATTTGTATGGAAACTCGTTTACACATTTCTGATAAATTTATCCAGCGATTTTACTGAATAAACTTGATAAACTGAAGACAATGCAACTCTGTCGCAACTCTAGCTATGTTTTCTTAGGCAATAATCGGGATCCGCATACAAATTTTGCACGCAAATTCAACAACGATATGATCCTGATAGAGATCTGGTTCAATTATTATCCCGTCTGTTTGTTTTGTTTCACTGATAATTCGCAAAGTTTGGTAGCCGTGACAAATGAATTCATACACAAACAGACATTCTGCCATTGTTTCTTATAACTTGCTTCAAATAAATAGCCTTTATGTTATATGTACATTTATTTAAATAGATATCTCGTAAATATAATGTTTTCCAATTTAGTGAGGTAGTTTCTATAGTTTCGNGACCTTTGAAAAATCTACAAAAACGGGCAATAATATTTCTCATAAAAGCGAATAAAATTAGGGGGTAGGGTGTTGAAATTTCAAAAGAAAAAAAATTTCGATGGGTATTTTTTTAANCGCGAGGTCACTCTTGCATTTCGAATGTCATTTTAGTTTTTTCACATTATTTTTCAATAGGAAAAGGTATAAAAGCAGAGAAGGCATTAGGGCGTCCCTTCATCATAATCGGACTTGTGCAGTTACAATTCATTATTTCGCGTTCATATATAAGTTGTGTTCCTCAACTTTTCTGGATAAAAGCTGTAAAACTGTTAAATAGCAAAAGAAGCCAGAGAACCGAGTACGGGAACGCTTTAAGGTAAATTCTTGCAACTTCTTGCGAATTAGGGAACGCAACTATCCACAAGACTTTAGGTTATCGATATATTTTCAAAGAATATGCAGAAAATAATCCTTTCTGAAACGTAAACATTTTATTTATCTCGTTAATTCAGTAACCAAGTGAATAGTGTAAAAATGGCCCAAGTATAATTTCAAACTTGTTTGAGTTTTTGTATACCTATATTATGTTTAAAATACCATAGTTGTCGTCGATTCCCAATTTAGAAAGTTATCGAAATTGCAATTAATAAAGTTAATGCGACTTATACTTGATAAGGTATTGTTTGATAGTGAGTCTCCATACTTACATTCAGTAAATAATCATACTTGGATCCACATCCAGTTTAAGTACATTATTGGATTCTTTTAATTTAATCTATCAGTACCAACGTGAGCGAGCTTTGCTCGAAGTGCATATACTTTTTAAAGTTTTCAAGGTTTGTGTATCAAATACTGGTCATTTGGATGGCTTTAAAAAAGATATTTGGAAAAAAAATTGGCTTTTGATATCTAAAAAGTAAATTTCTTGCTTTACAATTTAAGTTAGAAATACGCTGAAATGAATTCATAAAAAAAATGGTGATTGAAATTAACCAAATTAAAAATTTATCTAAAACATTTTCGGACCAATGTTCTCACCAATACCTTTCATTTGATATCCATACTGCGATGTTTTAGATAAATTGTAAATAAGTGGCAACCTTACACTAATATCCTAAGGGATAACTCTTAGTACATAGGGAAAGCATTGTTTAAAAAAAAAATAAATATGCGTTTCAAAATAGGTGACAACACTATTAAAAATATTTTTGAATTTGAGATTTTTTAAATTCCTTCTATTTGATACCCATATGATGATGTTTTAATTAATTTGTAACTAATTTCGAATAGGTGGCAACCTTATATGAGTTCTCTCGGAGATAATACCCATTTAGAAAACCTTTAAGTGCAAAAAATTATCAGTATATAAAATTTCATCAAAATCGTTACAGCGTTTCCGAGAATCTTATGGATATATATATTTATATACAAGTATTGCTCGTTTAATGTAATAAGATAACAAATTTTTCAAATTTAACTATTTGACAAGTCACCACTGTAGCACAAAGATGAGATACTGAGCCATAACTTAGTAAAATTTATGACATGTAAAAGTGTTGAAACCCAAATACAATAATCCTTGAAAGATTCAGGAACATTTTGAAAGGAATATGAAATTACATAGTAATGAAGTGTTTCGAGCTGCAATGGAACTTATTCCTCCCTAGCTAATTCTTTCGCATTACATATTGCTTATATTTTAAAGTTAAATATACAATTATAAAAATATTTAAACTGTAGGACTTCTACAATAGTTATTCGTTATTTTATTTGGGTTTGCGAAATAAGGACCGGGTTATAATCACAGTAAAGGAACGGAGTAAACTGCCGTTTAATTATCTGTTGTATGTGAAATGAATCCAAATGGTTAAAATGCACGGGAAGTTTAACATAATAACCAAACCGTTTTCCCAAACCTTGAAGAACTTTGCTTGTGTGCTTTCTTACCAGTGTTTGCACATTTTTATTGGAGTATTCAATGGACTTTGTATGCATGCAAAATTGTATTGTAAGGATGCCGATTCAAATTAATAAAAATCAATTTATTCTGTTTTTTATAAATTCAAATATCTTTGTTCCAGCGGCGTTAAGATTCTTGCTCTTATTCTCTAATTTGCAGCTGTGTCCAGCGTTGCGGTCTAGCTTAGATAAAGCCAAATTGATTAATTTTTCTTAACTGTTTAAATGTTATAATTTTCTTTGTTTTGCTTAATTTTTTCTACAATTCCTATCAAACGAAAGAAAAACCCAGAAAAAAAGTTTCATAAACTATGTGGTAGTTTAAATCTACACTGCAGACTCTTATGATCTCGTGAACTAAAGGAACATAAAGAACTTTTCTTTCCGAAAGCTTGATTTTCCTATTTAATGTGTCTCAGTTGAGCCTACTGTGGGAAAAATATTTTTGTGTCAAAAGAGCCGTCCCTCCCGATTTTGATTATTCTCTTTTTTCAAAAGGTTCGTTAGATATTACTTTTACTGTTTTTGAACAATCGTAAAAAATATAACAAATTCTTCTAAAGATCTAAGCAGAGATTTCTGGTCCCAGCATTGGCGAATTACCGAATGTAATTTTGAAATGATTGAAACTGCTGCCACATATTTTATTGGTAAACATATGCTCTCTCGCTTATGATTGCCATTGTGAAATGATTTTGTTTAGATTTTTGTGAAGTTTCTTACAAAACTTACGTTTTCTATAAGTTTTGCCCCCGTTTTTGTTAAGATTTACAGATTTGTTGTCTTCAAACTAAAAAAAAAAGCACCAAAAACGTACCAAGCACTCAACTCCAAAATTTTTGCGTTTTGAATAAAGAAAAGCACTAAATTTAGTGCGAAAAGCACCAAGTTGGCAACAGTGTTTCGTACACCTGTGGATCAATGCGCGGGCTGTTGCGCTTAAAATAAAAAAATAAAATAAAAATATAATAGGCGTGTTTCGACCCGCACTAATATACAAACATACTTTTGTGCAGAGCTGTTATGATGTGACGCCGGCCTGGTGGAGAATTAATTCAATGGTGTGTCTTTGAAATTGCTGCTTCACTTTTTCGCCGGAAGAATCTGGAACACTCCGTATGCAGAACACTGCCCTTTGCAAAATATAAGTTGCGTTCCAGATGCTTCACGATTTGCAGGTTTTTACAGGAAGCCGTTCTGGGTGACCACCTCCCATAAGCTTTATTAATGGAGAAAACAGCTGTTCCTGCAAATCGTAAAGCATCTGGAACGCAACTATAATAAAACACACACATGCACAACTTTCGTTTCAAATTACCAATACTTTATATAAATGTCGCTCTTAATATTTTCCGTTGAACCGCCTGTGTGTTTAGCTACGCTTCGAATGAACGTCTTTTACAATGTAATCTTACATTCTACCCATGAACCATGATTCAATAATACAAGGTTCGATAAACTGACAGTTGTCTCTCTCGCACCGCTCCCTTAGCAGTGGCACAGTGTTGCTTCTTTGCAAATTTACATGGAAACAGTGTAGCTTTGGTGTGAAATAGAAGTATAAGATTTTGCGCAATATGTTTATATGTATATGCATATGAAGCATATTTAACTGATGAAAACATAAACTGTTTTTAAATTGGATGTTTACATCAATCTCTTAGTAGTCTTATTTTAATTTTGAGTCATTTTGCAGTTTTTATACAGCTAAATAGCACATAAATTACGTAATTCACGTAGATATATCAATATTACGTTCAACATTTCGTTTAAAATACCAGATTTCCTGCAAATACATTAGAATTTACAAAAGGAGTTTCACTACTAATTGCCTACTTTGCGTACTGTTCTACTACCATTTTCGCACCAAGATATTTCATTCTTCCCCTTTCTCCGTCCTTCGTAAATGCAACCTTTTGTAAGGGAGTGTCAAACCGCAGCTGTCAATAATTATCTAACCTTGTATTATTGAATCATGCCCATGAACGAAAGACACAAGATCACGCGCTAAGGAATGAAAGAAAAAAGTTATTTTCTAGCTGTTGAAATCTCGACGCCATCTTTGTTGTAAGAAGTAAACAACGAAGAGGATAAAGAAAACCGCGTAATTGTTGAACGCGTGAATACTTATTTTTATTATGCGAATTCTTCTATAAATCCTGTCGTTGCGTTAAATTATTCTTTACCTTATTTGTACACACGTTGTCACAAGCGAAAATGAAGAAAATTGCAGTAAAAAACTACGACCAAATTGTAAACAACGAACAAATGGAAATAAACGGCTAATGTCAAAATCTCCCTACTTATTTCCTAAATGCGATTATAACGGGCTACTCTTCTTATAGCGTGATCTTGTATTTTAGGTTTATGCATTCTACCGTGTGCGGGTTGTAAATTCTAGCAGTGTTGCATCTTGAATGTTGCCATTGCTTAGATTGCCACGTCGCGAGTGAGTGGTGGTGCCATTAAACCATCCGCGTTCTTGAAAAGTTGTTTGAGATAGGACGTTTTCGAACTGAATGCCGAGATAGGTCGATCTTCCACTCAGCAGTCGATATACTTCTATAGTAAGAATTAGCAAGAATGATAGAATACAAGATTGCGCCAATCGAGCTGAGAGCAACTGGCCGTGACGTCAAGAAGCATCGAACAAAAGGCAGTATTGCCAAGTTTTGAATTTGAAAAAGCACCAAATTTTTATTGGTGTATTTTATGGACTTTATATGAATACTTAAGTTTATTGTAAGGATGGCGATTCAAATTAATAAAAATCAATTGGGGTGTTCACAGTTCGTTCCAAATAGTGTCTGAAAATGTAGACATCTACATTTTAAGACGTTTTCTAACCGTAAAATCTGTGGTGTTGTTGTTTCCCATACAAAATTGGAAAACGACGCCGTCTACATTTTGTCACACTCAAAGGTATGTTTATTACGAGTCTACATTTTGCAACCTCGCAGCAGGGTTGCATTATGGCAATACTAATCACATTTTTTTTATTTATTGGGCACGTTTTTTGTATTTGCATTTAATTTGAATGCAATTTCTGATGAAAAGAAACAAATCAAGGAAAAGAAATAACAAATATTAGGAATTGGTAATTAAGTTAAATAATTACAATTTTTCAGAAACAAAATCGAAAGGCGATATATAAAAAATGCACGCAAAGAGAAAATGTCTGGCAACACCAGCAAAGTTTTGAGACGATTTTGCGACGACTGCTAGAAAGGGGTGCTCACAGTTTGATGCTAAAGATGTCTCAAAATGTAGACGTCTACATTTTCAGACATAATTTGGAACGAACTGTGAACACCCCAAATGTTTCTTGCACAACGGTCGATTTCTTCTGGCATGATTGAAGGTGCTACACATATTTCGTTTTCGCTTATGATTGTCACTGTGCCATGATTTTGTTTAAATTTTTGTAAAATTGCTTAGCACACTTACGATTGCTATAAATTTTGCTTCCATTTCTTTAAGATTTTCTAATTTGCAGTCTTCAAACTAAAAA
>NW_016162900.1:27321-29414 GCF_001687245.7 Rhagoletis zephyria | reverse complement strand
TTCAGTAGTTACTAAAATATCGCAGTTTTCGTATTTCTGGAAATTACCGTTATATGGGAAGTGGGCGTGGTTACAGTCCGATTTCGCCCATTTTCAATACCAACCTACCTTGGATTAACAGAAACCAACATACCAAATTTTGTTGAGATATCTAAATTTTTGCTCGAGTTATCGTGTACACGGACGGACGGACAGACGGACAGACGGACGGACAGACAGACATGGCTTAATCGATTTCTCTATTCATTCTGAGCATTTATGTATACATTTGTCTATATCTATCTCAATTCGTTTTGGCTGTTACAAACAACCGTTATGTGAACAAAATTAATATACCCTTGTGCACAAGTGCGCTCGGGTATAAAAATCGTATCTAAGCAATCAGAGGTATGGAAGATATACTTTATATAGTACCAATCTAAGTTATTTTCACTGCTGTGTGATCGGTATGTAAACCGGTAACACAATTTAATGGGTTTAGCTTCCTAAATAAAGGAGATATATCGCAAAAACTGGTATCTGAACAATCAGTGGTATAGGAGATAAAGCTTATACAGCATAGATTTTGACGATTTTCTCAGTAGGCTTTGTATTATTATTTATAAAATAGCTTACGAAATTTATCGGTTTTAGCTGTCCAATTAAAGGAGTTTTACAGGAAAACCCCCGTATCTGAACAATCAGTTGTATGGAGGCAATAAATAGGTTATAGTGACCCGATCTTTGTTTATTTTACTGTAAACTTTTTGTTGATAATGAGTGAAAATATATAATAAATGGAGAAGTATAACAAAAAAAAAAATCTCATATCTGAACAATCAGTTGTATGGAGGCTATAGGTTATAGCAACCAAATCTTCGCCATTTTCACTGTAAGTACTCTTTTGATAATGGGTGGAAATAGTGCGAAATTTCATGATCCCAGTTGCATAAATAGAGGTGGTATAACGAAAATTCTCATATCTGAACAATCAGTTGTATGGGAGATATATGTTATAGTGACCCGATCCTTGTTATTTTCACTGTAAGCATTCTATTAATATTGAGTGAAAGCGGTGCGAAATTTCATGATCCCAGTTGCATAAATAGAGGTGGTATAACGAAAATTCTCATATCTGAACAATCAGTTGTATGGGAGATATATGTTATAGTGACCCGATCCTTGTTATTTTCACTGTAAGCATTCTATTAATATTGAGTGAAAGCGGTGCGAAATTTCATGATCCCAGGTGCATAGATGGAGGAGTTATAACGAAAAATCTTATATCTGTTGCATGGGAGCTATAGGTTATAGTGACCCGATCTTTGTAATTTTCACTGTAAGTAATATCATATCTGAACAATCAGTTGTATGGGAGATATATGTTATAGTGACCCGATCTTTGTAATTTTCACTGTAAGTAATATCATATCTGAACAATCAGTTGTATGGGAGCTATATGTTATAGTAGTCCGATTCTTCCGGTTCCGACAAATGAATAATCGATACATATAATAAAATTGTAACAGGTCGATGTCTGTACATTATAGATATTAAAGAAAAATTAATGTGGGGGGTCTTTTTTAAAGCACCAGAAGCCAAATCAACCATTTTTAGAATTTTTGTCTGTCTGTCTGTTTGTTCGCGCATCACTCGAAAACAAATACATGGATTTANTCTACATCTATAAATCTATACATATAATAAAATTGTAACAGGTCGATGTCTGTACATTATAGATATTAAAGAAAAATTAATGTGGGGGGTCTTTTTTAAAGCACCAGAAGCCAAATCAACCATTTTTAGAATTTTTGTCTGTCTGTCTGTCTGTCTGTCTGTTTGTTCGCGCATCACTCGAAAACAAATACATGGATTTAAATGCAGTTTTCACCGATGTATTACTAGAGGTCCAACTTAAAATATAGGAAAAAATAGAGAGTTGCCACCTGTTTGAAAATTGGAGTTTAAGTAAATTGATAAGAAAAAATGAATATTGCAATATGGGCATCAAAAGAAAGAGCNTTAATTTAATTTATAAGATAAATTGAATATTGCAATATGGGTATCAAACCAAATCGGTTTAGGAAATTATATTGCCGAAAATATTTTTAGGG
>NW_016162900.1:22235-27180 GCF_001687245.7 Rhagoletis zephyria | reverse complement strand
CAGGTCGATGTCTGTACCTTATAGATATTAAAGAAAAATTAATATGGTGGGTTTTTATTAAAGCCACAGAAGCCAAATAAACAATTCTTAGAATTTTTGAATATCTGTCTGTCTGTATATTTGTACGCGCATCAGTCGAAAACATGGAATTGAATGCAGTTTTCACCGATGTATCGCTACAGATCTAGCTTCCAATGTAGAAGAAAAAATTAGAGAGCTGCCACCTGTGTTTAAAATTTCAGTTTAAGTCAATTGATACGGTAAAGTGAATACTGCAATATGGCTGTCAAAAGAAAGAAATTTACAAAGGCTTACAGCTGAAAATATTTTTGTGGAAGGTTGCCACCTATTTGAAAACTTTAATTTAATTTAATTGATAGCATAAATTAAATATTGCAATATTGGCATCAAACTAAAGACGCTAGGAAATTTTAATGCTGAAAATATTTTTAGGGGATTTGCCAACTGATTGAAAAATTGTATTCATTGAAATTTGTAAAATAAATGAAATATTGCAATACGAATATTAAACTAAAGAGGATTAGGAAGCTTACTTTTGAAAATATTCTTGAAGCGGGTTGCCACTTATTTGAAAACTTTAATTCAGTTAAATTTACTATATAAACTAAGTGTTGCCATATGGGTATCAAACGAGAGTACTTGAGAATAATAAAATTGCAACAGGCCGATATTTGTACATAATAGATGTTAAAAAAAATTAATAGGGGGTTTATTGGATCATACAGAAGCCAAATCTAAAATTTCGGTATGTTTGTCTGTATGTTTGCAAGCGCATCACGCAAAAGCTAATGTATGGAATTAAATGCAGTTTTGCTAGAGCTCTAATTGAAAATATAGAATCCATTTTTTTTTTGTTTTAGTTTATCGTCGATCATTATTCCTAGGTATTTGAACGTATTAACTTTTTCCAGTGCGTCGTTGTTTATATTTAAAGTTAGCAACGGACCGTTCTCAAAATTTCTCCTTGACATAACCACAAACTTAATTTTTTTTTATTTCTGTGTGGAAGGTTTTTCGCTAAGAAAAATTAAAACTTTTCGTTGTTGCTGCCAAAAAATTAAGAAATCTGAGACGTCACGTTTTACAATTTCATACAGTTCTCTTTACAATGTATTTCACTAAACTACTAAACGGCTGCACCGACTTGGTTCATATTTGGCAACACCTTGAAAATAAATATTCTGACCAAAAATTTACTCGGTATGTAGCTCGGGATATTCCTAAAATTCTTATACAGACTAAAACGTAAAAAACCAATATATCTCTAAAACCAATTACGCTGGGGAACTGAAACTTAGCACTGATGCATATATTGCAAATTCATTGGGAAAGGGGCGTGGCTCCTTCCTTCCATACAAACTGAACTTCTCATATAGCTTATCTCTTGAACTGCTTACGCTAATGTCCTGAAATTCTACACATATGTTATCAATACCGTACTTATGGCGAAAAGTGGTAATTATTGGAAGGCTGGATCGATATACATTTACGTAAACTCGCAAGTATCATTCGATTGGGAACCATTTTCTACTAGATTTCTAAATCCCATTGAACTATTGTAAGTTTGTCTTTAATTTTCAGTAAGGAAAAATTTATGTGAAAATTTTGAAGAATTTTTTTAAATTTTTCACAAAGAATGGAGCTTTGCTTTTACGAGTTTCGCTATAGACTGGCCTATCTACATACCTATTTGCATAAAATGATAGCCGTTTTCGTTGTTCGGAATAGACTCAAAAACCACTGAACAGAGTTCCGTCAGATTGTCAGAGGTTATCTTACATACATATATGGTCCAATTACATGCTACTAGAAAACTCGCTAGGTGGTGCTGGAGTAGAGCTATTTATAAAAA
The DNA here is from genome assembly GCF_001687245.7 of Rhagoletis zephyria. Classification (NCBI taxonomy): domain Eukaryota; kingdom Metazoa; phylum Arthropoda; class Insecta; order Diptera; family Tephritidae; genus Rhagoletis; species Rhagoletis zephyria. The sequence continues at coordinate 25,307 of NW_016162900.1, read as the reverse complement.
TCGTATTTATTAACCGATTTTGTTAAAATTTTAAATGTGAGCTATGTACCTGTATGATGGAAAATTCTTTTGATAAAAATTTACCCGATTAGTGCCGCTGGAGCTAAGGTTGAAATTCATAACACGTATTCATTTTATGGTAAGCAATGGTTTTGCAGAAAATGAACCCAATGGATGGCGCTGCAGCCGAAATGTATAGAAACCCCGTGTGGTTGGTCTGCTTTGGCCCTATGTTTAAGTTATACGAATTTAGTTTTCAGATGTCTAAATGTCTAAGGATGGGGTTAAGTTTTTTTGACGCCCTCATGCACGATCATGCGGTCTTGCATCTACCCAGAAGTTAGTTAATAAATTTTACTACGAATTGTAAAAGTGGTGAATTAACAAGGAAAGATCATCGTAGTTATTATTCTGTTGACATCTAAATTGCCATAAATTTTATGTTGTTGCCAATACATTGTTTTCCGGCGTTTCCTCTGTGAACTTTTATAACTACATTCATAAAAATATTACTAATTTTGGTTTATAATTTTTTTCCATCTTGTTATTGCTGAATATCAAAAAGGAATTAATAAATAATAAAAAGTTAGTTACAATTTTGGTGAATGGTTCTTGCAAATAATATTATTTTATGGTTGAAATGACTTGATCGCCGGCAGGAGCTAATCAACTTTTTTGCCAAAACCAAAGCAGACGGGAAGGAAAAATAGTTGTTCATTAACGATTTGCCTGAAATATCGTTCTTGAAACGCGTTACTGCACACTGAATTTGTAAAAATAAAATTTTTTCACTTAATTGTTATATTCTTCCTCATTGTGGTAAATTTACTCATCGTCACAGCAGGGCGCAATCTTCTTTTCTATGATTATTGTATTGCTACTTTGAATTTCTCAATTTTGACAATTCTGATCTAAAAGTAAACGAAACCTCAGAAACTTTAAATGCACTGAAATTCACTAATACCCACTTCCGCAAAAATCACCTTATTTCGTATTTCCTTTGTTAAAAGTTATTGTAAATCATATATTTTTATTGCCCTATTAATAAAAAATAAAAATTTTAAAAAGCTTTTTAAGTTGCCGTTTACAAACATTTTTCTATTCATAAGCATTTTTTAAGCTACTTTATTGTTTATGAATAAGGCTATTACAAATTAGCACAATCAAAACACGTTCCTTATCGAAAAATTTATTATTAAGTAAATTTCCTGTTCTCACATTTTCTTTCAACATCCAATTCGACTTTTATTACTTTTTGTACAGATATGTCATCGCCGCCAGGACGGCGCAATCTTGTATTCTATCTTTCTTGTCAAATATGCATTTAGATCTAACTGTCATACTACTATTAATGGTAACCATGAATATTCATTAAAATCGGTTCAATTCGTAATAAAAGTAATTTACATACTGCTAGTGTAAATATATCTTTAATATAAACTACCTATTTTAATTCTAAAATAAATCAACAATTTCAAGATTTATAAGAAAATTGTCTTCAAAAAATACGTCCCAAAGCATCCCTGTTGATATCATAATTCAAATGCAAATTAGAATAGAAATTTTGATGCAAAAGTTTTTCCGCGATATTCATCATACAAATTTTTCATCTTACTTGTCCGTATGTCGCTCTGGAAAGAAATATATTTTAACTGATATGTTTTCTTGAAAACAAATGCAAATTTACCTATTTTTTCCACCGGCAGGCACGAATATGATATTCAAAACAGAAGCAATGACAACGAACTTTACACACATTGTTCACGGTGCAGCGAACAAAGGTGGCGCCGTCAGTGGTACCGCTACTTTGGTTTTGCCGATTTTGACACTTGTGGTAACTTGTAAATAAACCTTTGTTTACAAATCAGCGAAAGAGAAATTTGAATTATAAGTGAAAAATCAGTTTAAATTGTGTTAATTTGCAATTTGTGAGTGATTTTTGAGTTGAAGACTGCGTAAAAACTAATACAATGAAGTGATGTGTGTTAAATTGCGACAGCCGTCAAGATGCAAGAAGCGTAGATGCAAGTGTAGCGCTGGAACGAATCACTGCATCTTGTGTACATAGGGCACGGCAAAGCCGTTCTCAAAATGTTTCTTTATTATTACATTAACAGCCTTTCCTCACAATGATTTTGCAAAGCAATGGAGTGCACTAAAACGTTTACTGAAGCAGCCTCAATTGCAAAGCAATGGAGTGCACTAAAATATTCACTGTTCTCTAATAGATTAGGTGAAAAATGCAATATTTTCGCATTTAGCAAAATTAAAACACGTTTTTCGCTGTAAAGTGAACTGCTTTGGCAGTCTCAACTCGTTCTTCTTTTCGCTCTATTCTTTGTTTACTTGTGGTACACAAATGTCAACGCCCAGGACGGCGCAATCTTGTATTCTATCATTCTTGCACATTGTTGTATTTTAGCGCAAAACGATAAGTTTCACAAATATTTTAAATTATTGCCTGGAACATACACATTTATCGTTATTATTGGAAATGCAAGACTTGGCATGCATTTTTAATTTCTTTTTTATTGAATTCAAATGAATAAAAACACATTTTTCTAAAATATTTCTCAATTTACATTTTAAAGTTTTTTCTGAAACTTGAATATAACTCTGTGCGGAGAATGAGAGAATTGAAAATCAGGTGATCTCAGCTGTTTTCAAATGTAAACAAACAAAGTGGCGCTTTCCATACTTGTAAGCCTATACAATGCCCGATTGGTATTCATGCGATAATAAACTCCGTAGGAGGCCGCAAAACAAACAGCTTCCGCAATAAACAAAACCTTTGCACAGCCTTTGACAAGTTTCCAGAATGCTGGTTTTGGCTTTTAATGCTTGAAATACAATACCGGCCAACGGCAAACTTCGCCGAATTGGGCGATGCTGTCGTTCACCGTTCGCCCAGCCACCCCAATTATAAAGGCGACCACCCAAATTATAAAGGCGACCAAATGGGATCAGCTGTTTTCGCTACCGCTCTAATTCTGTTTAAGTAGGCGAAATAGCTGGGCGAACGGTGAACGACAGCATCGCCCAATTCGGCGAAGTTTGCCGTTCGCCGGTATT
>NW_016162900.1:16840-22210 GCF_001687245.7 Rhagoletis zephyria | reverse complement strand
CAAAATGTATTCAACAAAGTGTGATTGATTTTGACATTGCTCTCATAAGAAACAGGCTATAATGTCAAATTGAAATGAATTGTTAACCCATTTGAAAATATTTTTTTTTCAAATTTGAATTTGTTAAAAAAAATTTACACAAAAATTTTTCAAGCAACAAATTTTCTTAATAAACGTGAAATTGTTAAGAGATAAACCGACGAGGAGAGCAAGTAAGCACATTTAAAGTTTGGTAATAAGTAAATATGTACGTTCGACTTTTCTTAAATATTTAATGTAAGGAAACCAAGATGAAACGGAGCAAACCTTTTGAACGGTGCGCTGTATGCAATAGAAGTCAGGACACGACAATAGAGCGATGTTTAAAACCACCTAGTTGCGAGCTAAGACGGCAGCAATGTAGTGTTGTACTACGTGATTCATCTCGCGTTTATGAAAACCACTTCAAGGAAAGTGATTTCATTTGTTGTCCGTCCGAGTCGAGCACTTTCAAACGAGCTCGTTTATAAACAAACTATTTCGCATAAAAAAAATTTAATTTCAAAATTGTTAGAGTTAAGCTCTCATATAAAATTGGAAACAAATTTAAAATCATACTTCTATTTAAATATAAAAATAAACGCACAAAAGCATAAAACTTGGGAAATTAAAAACAAGAAAATTGCTAAAACGATTTTATAAACAATTTGTTTTATTTTATTGACAAAATATATATATTCCAGGTAATGTAAGTAAAAAAAAAACTATAATCAAAATAAAAGCCTTGGAATCAGTGCTGACAAGATACATGCATCACTAAGGGTTAATTCGTTTGTTTATACTTTTTGACATTATAGTACATTAAAAGAGAGCCGCACTGAGTTGTCAATCACACCTTGGCCAGGCCCAGTAATCAGCGGTTGTGCTGCTGAGTTGGGCGAGCGTTCCAACAGCTGCTATTCAATCGCTGGTTTTTTATGGAAAAAGGTTTCACATGCAAATAGATTTTAACAATTTAGATTTTTTGTGAGAAGAAATTAAAAATATTTCACATTTTCGAGAACAAATAATTTGANACCTTGGCCAGGCCCAGTAATCAGCGGTTGTGCTGCTGAGTTGGGCGAGCGTTCCAACAGCTGCTATTCAATCGCTGGTTTTTTATGGAAAAAGGTTTCACATGCAAATAGATTTTAACAATTTAGATTTTTTGTGAGAAGAAATTAAAAATATTTGACATTTTCGAGAACAAATATTTTGAAAAAAATCAAATCAACTGTTATACTGACACTACCTGTTAAATGTTCCTAGGTTTAATTGTATTTTTGGAATAAACAAAGTTCTGTTTCCTACTGTCAGTAAACTGTTTTTTTACAAATGGTATAAATAAGCAATGGAAAATAAGGCAAAATTTGTTTTATTTCCAACATTTGTTGGAAATAAAGCAGAACTCAGATTTTGGTATTATTTCCTATTTACACGTGAAATAAAGCAAATTTTGCGTTATTGCCGTTTGTGTTATTTCACCCCCCCCATTTATTAGGGAATGAACTCTATTTTAATTGATTGAAAAGTCTTAAAAATTAATAAATAAACCTAATTGGCAAACAATATCATTTTGAAATTAGTCCAAAATTATACGTCCAACTTTAACTTTTTAAAGAATTTAATTCTTGTAAAAATTACATACCACTGCATCATATATTTTTTTAAAATAAAGTTTTTCCTTATATGGTTATATGTTTAAACAGTTCTACGACCTTGGTTTTAAACTATGTATTAAATGTTCATGTGTTACTCAAGTATTTACATATTTATGTAAGTTAACAAGAAGATGTAACTACATCAATAATTATATTCGCTTAAGTATCCGCATCGAGGTACTTAAGCGGGTACTTTTAAGTACCCAACCCGCCNAACTTTTTAAAGAATTTAATTCTTGTAAAAATTACATACCACTGCATCATATATTTTTTTAAAATAAAGTTTTTCCTTATATGGTTATATGTTTAAACAGTTCTACGACCTTGGTTTTAAACTATGTATTAAATGTTCATGTGTTACTCAAGTATTTACATATTTATGTAAGTTAACAAGAAGATGTAACTACATCAATAATTATATTCGCTTAAGTATCCGCATCGAGGTACTTAAGCGGGTTCTTTTAAGTACCCAACCCGCCTAAGTACCTCAAAAAGCTGACATTTTTCGTGAGGTACTTAAGCGGGTTTTACTGTATATGGTTTATGTTATAGAATCTCTATACATTAGACTGCATCACCAAAAAAAGTTGCGGTTTTTCCGCCGGAATTACTAAATTTATTATATTTTAAGACGTCCACCAAAATATTTCGTAAAAATATTACGATTTAAGTGAGCTGGACCGATTTGAAAATATCTCCAAAAATTAAGTTTTTTATGAATAAAAATAGTATCTTAAAGAATTTTTTGAAGAAAGTCCTCTCAGATGACAAATTGGAATAAGCTTAAAAAATCTGCATAAAAATATTTAAAAATCTTTTCAACGGAATCGTAAGAATGAGATTTTTGATGCTATTTTTTTACTTTTTTCAAAGATTGATTTACGAAAAACTTGAATAACTGGGCCAAAAATGACTGATTTAGACTTATGGGATCTCAGTAGAAAGGTATTTTCACACCGTTTTTATTTCTGTCCAAAAGAAACGTCATTCGTGTCCCATCTTTTTTTTCGAATACCAAAACATCTTAATTCAACTTTGAATGAGGTTCGTTTCTCCTACCTTTCTCTTCCATCCTTTGAATAAGTTTATTAGCAAATAAATGAAAAGGGTGTGAAAATACCTTTCCAATGACACCTCTGAAGTCTAAATCGGAAGAGTTTAGGTTCAGTTATTCAAAAACAGCATCATCATTACGATTCCGTTAAAATTTTTTTATTTTTTTTTTAAATATTTTTATGCAAATATTTAAGCTTAAACCGTTTTGTCATTTGAGGGGATTTTGTCAAAAAAATCTTTAAGAAACTATTTCNATATTTAAGCTTAAACCGTTTTGTCATTTGAGGGGATTTTGTCAAAAAAAATCTTTAAGAAACTATTTCTATTCATAAAAAAAAACATTTTTGGAGGTATTTTCAAATCGGTCCAGCTCACTTAAATCTTAATATTTTTCCGAAATATTTTGGTGGACGTCTTAAAATATAGTAGATTTTATAATTCCAATGGAAAAATAGAACCGATTTTTTTTTGTATGGGGAGTGATGCAGTCTAATATACATATATAATACGCGAAGGGATGTGTAGATGTGCAAACTGGTTTTAGTTTTTTCTAAAAGAGTTGCCACCTGTTAAACAATTAAACTCAAATTATTTTAGTAATCAATGCCATCATGTCCGCGCCGTTCGTTCGATCTTCCTAAATGAGGGGTCAAATTAAAAGCCTTGGGCCGTAGAAGTGCAGTAAGGTTTTACTTTTTCGAAAAGAGTTCCCACCTGTTAAAAGATTATATCCAAATAATAAAAAAAAAAATTATTGCAAAATGGGTATCAATCGAAATGGTTTTGAAAAACTTTGTTCCTTAGCTGAACTATAGGAGTGTTGCCACCTGTTTAAAAAATGATATTAGGTAAGAGAAATACATATATATCACCATATGGGTACCAAAGGAAATGGGTTTCAGAAAGTAGTAGTTTGAAAATATTTTGACGAGCGTTGCCACCTGCTTGAAATGTCGAATATGTCGAATTTAGTTTACTTATACACAAGTTATACGAAATATCAAATTATGGATGTCAAACGAAGGAGTGATAAGAAATCTTTAGNTTTTTTTTTAAATTAAGAACTTTTTTATCGGTATGGGGATCTCTTATAACTCTGAATAACATTTGGAATATTTTTAAAGTTTTTGAAATTAAATTTTGGGCGTTTTAACGCAATGTGGGTTCACTAATATATTTTTATAAAAAATTTAAGAAAAATATATCACGTAAAACCAGGGACCGAACAGTTACAACTTTTATTAAAAATATCGCGATTTAACAATTATATTTTGACTTTTATATAATTACTCCTTAAATAGCATTTTTTTCTGACTTTTATTTTATAAATCCAAAATAACAGTTATTTTTGATTTTTATCTAAAGAATCTGCAGTTATTTTTGATTTTTAAATTATATGTCTTAGATAACGGTTACTGAAGACTTTTATTTATAAAAGTCATCAATATAATCAGTCACTGACTTTCATTTTTAAAACCAAACTTATAAAAGTCATTTGTATTAGTAGAAGTAAACTTTTGTTCTTAACTGCGAAAAATGGTAATGACTTTTATAATTATGATTAAAAAAATAAAAGTCGGTGACTGATATTTATTGATGAATTTTATAAATAAAAGTCTTCAGTATCTCTTATCTAAGACATATTAGATAAAAATCAAAAATAATTGTTATTTTGGATTTATAAAATAAAAGCAAAAATAATTAATTTTGTTTAATTTTACATAAAAATTAAAAATAAAAATTTATTTTCAAAAGTTTACCTTCTCTCCCTACACTAAGAAGAGCACAATGGGAACAGTCCCTTTATATTGAATTTTTCAATGACAGTTTTCATCAATAACTGTTATGTTCGGCAAAACATTGTGAATGAGGTAAAAAATAAAATTCTGCTATTTACGTGAGCTCCGCTGTACATATAACGGGTGATTTTTTTGAGGTTAGGATTTTCATGCATTAGTATTTGACAGATCACGTGGGATTTCAGACATGGTGTCAAAGAGAAAGATGCTCAGTATGCTTTGACATTTCATCATGCTGTGTTCGTATGGAAAAGTAGCTTATGTCGAAAGGCCGGCTTTAGTATAATGCGGCATTCCCTTTATTTTTTAAACGACAAGGAATTTTTTGATGAGACTTAAAAAGAATATTGACTTGCTAGTATCGGAACTATTTCTTGCACGTTTATTTGCTAAAAGTTGTTTAACGGCTTAGCGCCCGTAAGTCATTCGCAATCGTATGCTGCGAATGCCGATTTATACTAAAGCCAGCCTTTCGACATAAGCTACTTTTCCATATGAACACAGATATGTACATATGTATCTACATATGTTCATAAGTAGAGCTATTTCTTTTAGATGCTCATGGTGGTGTCAAAGACTTTTGATTAGTTTGCTGAACTGTATGTAATAGGTCACAACCAGGAAAAAATATCCAAGTTTAGTTCAACATTATTTAAGGAACAGAATTTTTCTGTACACATGTATGTATATATATGTACAGCGGAGCTCACGTAAATAGCAGAATTTTATTTTTTACCACATTCACAATGTTTTGCCGAACATAACAGTTATTGATGAAAACTGTCATTGAAAAATTCAATATAAAGGGACTGTTCCCATTGTGCTCTTCTTAGTGT
>NW_016162900.1:12653-16815 GCF_001687245.7 Rhagoletis zephyria | reverse complement strand
ATATGTATGCCAATATTTACGGATGCATAAGTACTTATAGACACTTGCATACAAGATAGAGAATCACAGAAATGCGGAAGCACCAACAGGCAGTTTGCTCCTGGCAAACTTTTCAAAACATTTTGTTTACCTACGAGAAGGAGACGCCAAGTAGGTCGTTTTGTAAAGTCTTAGTTAAAAAAAAGGATTGTGCATATGGGACAGGTTTTGAGTAACTAATTGAAGAGATACATATTAAAGGCATAAGGTGTTCTTCTAGAATAAATTACACATACAGACATACATATGTACATGCACATAGAATATACCTGTTGGGAAAGCTACCAGTCGTGCACTGGAATGCTACCAGTTTGCGTTTCAGCCCAAATAAGACACTTTGTCCGCTCCTGCATCAGCATCCTACCAGTAGAAATACTAGTAGCATCATACCAGTTGACGGGATAGACTGCCAATTCATCTCCCGTGAAAGTCAGAGGTATCACATTTTGCTCGCGGCGATGAAACGGTGGGAATGGCCGACAAGGAAAACCATTCGCCATTCGAGAGATCCGGTACGAATCTCGAACAGGGAATTTTTTTATTTATACTTTTTTTTAATATATTTTATTAATTTTTTTTTAATAAATTCATTTTTTAATTATGTATTTTATTTATTATTTTACTTTTTTCATTGAATNATGAAACGGTGGGAATGGCCGACAAGGAAAACCATTCGCCATTCGAGAGATCCGAGTACGAATCTCGAACAGGGAATTTTTTTATTCATACTTTTCTTTTAATATATTTTATTTATTTTTTTTTTAATAAATTCATTTTTTATTTATGTATTTTATTTATTATTTTACTTTTTTTCATAGAATTTTGTATGGTATTTCAGTATTTAGGTTATTTCCAAATGAAATTCAAACATTTTTAGTTTCTATTTAAATTATTGAAATAATTGACTTACTTTACTTTAATCATCTCCAAAGCAGTAAAAGCAAAACCAAACAAGTAAGAAAGTCTAAGTTCGGGTGGACCCGAACATTAAATACCCGGCGCAAGTATTAAATATATGTTTTTTTCACCTTTCCGAAACCTACCGCTAGATGGTAAGCCGGGGTGTATCAATTTTGAGTAAATTAGCGTCCTTAAATTTCGAAATATTGCAGTTTCAAGCATTTATGAAATTTACCGTTATATGAAAAGCGGCCGTAATTTTAGTCCGATTTCAATAATTTTCAACGTTTTAATTTTATGTGGCAAGCACAACAAAAATACCGACTTTGGTACAAATTGATAGAACGGTTACCGATATACATATATGTGGTTATAAGTGGGCGGTGCCACGCCCATTTTCCAAAATTTAACCATAAATGTATTTCCTGGTAAAGAATTGTTGCGAGCATCAGTTTTGAATAAGTTAGCTTTAATATTTACTGATTTATCGAAGATTTTGTATTTCTCTAAATTACCGTTATATGGGATGTGGGCGTGGTTATTGTCCGATTTTTTAAATTTTCGGCCATTTAGTATGCTGTATCAAGGCCAACAACTGTGCCAAGTTTGGAAGAAATTGGTGCAGCGGTTACCAAGATATACACATGTAACCATAAGTGGGCGTGGCTACGCCCATTTTCCAAAAATTTATAATATTCTTATTTTTCGTCTAAAAATTATTGTAAATATCAATTTTGAGTGAATTATCTTCAGTAGTTACTAAAATATCGCAGTTTTCGTATTTCTGGAAATTACCGTTATATGGGAAGTGGGCGTGGTTACAGTCCGATTTCGCCCATTTTCAATACCAACCTACCTTCGATTAACATACCTACATACCAAATTTTGTTGAGATATCTCAATTTTTGCTCGAGTTATCGTGTACACGGACGGAAGGACAGACGGACAGACGGACGGACAGACAGACATGGCTTAATCGATTTCTCTATTCATTCTGAACATTTATGTATACATTTGTCTATATCTATCTCGATTCGTTTTGGCTGTTACAAACAACCGTTATGTGAACAAAATTAATATACCCTTGTTCACAAGTGCGCTCGGGTATAAAAATACGTGTAAGGCAAAGAAATTTGCTGATCTAGCAACCTCACCTTGTATGAATCCGCGTGGTGTAGTGATTAGAAGTGCGCAAATCTCCGAGTGTATTTCTACCACGAAAAACAGCTTCTCATAAATAATACAATTGCCGTTCTAAGTCGGAGCAAAACTGTGGCACAAAATCAAAGCGCACGTGACAAATCAGAGGAGCAAACCGGCCAAACACTAATATATTGTGAGACCGCGTGTTCAAATCCCCCCACATGCAATCATAACGATAGTACAAATTTCTGTGTTTTAAAACCCCGATTTATATCGGGAAGGGTTGTTAATCACATTATCATTTTAATTTGAGTTTACAGCATTCGATGCCATACTAGGGTTCGGGTACTCTATTCCAAAAAATATCGTTTTAAAACTATCGAGTAAAAAATATTATTATCGAATGATAAAGCTATCGATATGGTATCGTTTCGTATAGAAATTCGTGCCCCTAACCCTGAGGACTCAGAACCATAATCGGTAGCTTTCGTTCGACGCCACAGTCGACATTTGTGAGGAAAGCAATTAACAGCATTTCAGTTTTGGCTTCGGCAGTTTAAATACCAATGTCGCTGATCGCATAAGTTGTTCGAAATCATCGAAGCGGGGAACTGGTATAATTATAGCCCATTCCGAACTGGTATGACTTCGCCATTGAATACCAGTTTTCGAACTAGAATTTCTATAATCTTGTATACTTTTTTTTAGAAGGAACTGGTATAATTGTAGTAGTGGTATGGCTTCTATCCTTAAATAACAGCTCATTAACTGGAATTTGTGCGCAATAGTTCAGCTTTTCCCTACAGTGAAAAGCAGAACTAGGTCATTACCTAGTATGATCTAAAGCAGTGATTCCGAAAGTGGTCCAGGTAGACCTCCAGGGATCCACGGGAGACTCGCCGGTTGTCTACGTTGACGTGAAAAAAATATAGGGGTCCACGAGTTGTAAGTGGGGGTTCACGAAAAGTTATTTGGTTTCGATAGTAAAGAACCAAAATGGTTGCTTGATTACCTCATAACAATAATTTTTTTGAGTGGTGTTTAGTGCTCTTGACGCACTGCTACACTTACCATAACTTTGTGTCTTCATACTTAGGGAATCCTTAAAGACCACATGCAGACTAAAAATAAAAGGATGTTGCTATAACACTGAGTGGGGCGAGGCGGAAATTACTGGCGGCGTTTGTGTCTTTTCAATGCTACAGGAAACCTTTGTTGAAGAGATTCTATAACGTTGAGTTCCCTGAGGCTGAATGCCGTTTTAATTCCAGCACTGATCCAGGGCTCACACATTTTCGAATCTTTACTGATGGCTCCCACTGAGCCTGTGGGTCAGGAACTGGGCTCTTCTTCAAAGTTAGTGGGGATAAACTTCACTTTCCTCTTGGAGAATATGTTTCGGTCTTCCAGGCTGAGGTATTTGCAAACTTCAAAGCCATGGACTACGTGGTGAAAAATAGGTGGAGGGAAAGCAGTTTACGTGTCTGGAGTGACATCCAAGCTGCACTTAAAGATTGGCCAGCCCTCTATCTAAGTTTTTCCAAACTAGTTCGGCAATGCAAGTCTCGAATAAATTATGCTCGTTAACATAACGAGCTTGCTTTACTCTGGGTGCCAGGTAACCCGGGAGTACCTGGTAATGAGACATCTGACCATTTGGCCACAGGCATTCCTCGATATGCAACCAGTTATAGCACTCCCCACTTTGGCCATCGAAGCCACCATAAGAAACTGAGTGAATACTTCGCTCAGTAATAACTGGGGACATTGAGGGAAAGCGGGTGGGCATGTTGCCTTCAATCTCAGAACTTCTATCTAGTCTTTTGGTCTCATTGAGCAGTTCCCTCAATGTCCCCAGTCATTGCTGAGCGAAGTATTCACTCAGTTTCTTATGGTGGCATTGATGGCCGAAGTGGGGAGTGCTATAACTGGTTGCATATCGAGGAATGCCTGGTCGAAGCCGACTGTGGCCAAATGGTCAGATGTCTCATTACCAGGTACTCCCGGGTTACCTGGCACCCAGAGTAAAGCAAGCTCGTTATGTTTACGAGCATAATTTATTCGAGACTTGCATTGCCGA
>NW_016162900.1:0-11306 GCF_001687245.7 Rhagoletis zephyria | reverse complement strand
ATATTCGATTAAGAATGTCCACGATTTAGCTTTCCCTGAGTCCATATATACACATTTGATGTTGCCTTTTTTTGCCTTTTTTAAGATATTTGCCTTCTATTGCCTTTTTTAAAATAATTGCCTTGTTTTGCCTTTTCTACTTTTAAAATAGTGATTATAGCATTTACAGTTTTTTTTTAAGATTAAAAAATATACACATTGCCCATGCGGCTTATAGAAGCGCAGAGACCTCTTGCCAAATTGGTGTTGGAAAAATTCAAATCCGTTTTCTCAGCTAACGAAGGCTTGGAGACAATAAGGGGTGTGGATAAAATTGTAAAGGGCGAGGAAAACGCCCTTATTCCTGATAATATGAACGTTTCAAACGTTCCATATTTAAATTGGGCGCCGCTTGTATCAACTTACGTCGGGCACACATTTAGTACATTCAAGGCTTTTCTTCGCGAAAATCGAATGAAAATGCTGCCAGAAAACTTCAAAATGCATCTTGTGGTTCAATGTTACTACAACTAAATATACAGATTAAAGTTTTATGAGTTAGAAACTCGAAAGGATAAAATAGTCAAAGATTCTAAGTACAAATTTTTCATATTTATAATGAAACTAGTTCATAGTTTTTCTCTTTTTACTTGTAATATAAACATTTCTAAAATAAATGTATTTTTTGATTGTTTTTCGTATTTTCTGTCTTTTTTTAGTGCCTGATTTTGCTTTTTTGGCAATACCTAGTGCCTTTTCTGCCTTTTTCGCTATTTTGTTTTGCCTTTTTTGCAATACCTAGTGCCTTTGCCTGCCTTTTTCGCTATTTTATTTTGCCTTTTCCAGCCTATTTCGTTATTTTGTTTTGCCTTTTTTATAGGTTTTTAGGTCCTAAAAATCCGTTCCCTGCTAATAACCATAAATATATTTTATTTTATATATTATGTGTTTTTTATGAGCGTGAAACGCAAAATAATTATCTATAACTGATGTTTGCCAACACTCAGGCTTTCTTTTGAATTGGATTAACTATTAATGATTAATGATTAATTAATCGGTATCATAACCGACGGTTAACGGTTAAAAAAATTGTATCATTAATCTTGCAGCTGATTACGATGAAGTAATTTTAGTCGGTTATCGCGACTAACATTTGAATCGTTAATTTTTAATCGTTAATCAGACTAACATTATGCCAATACTGGTAAACGTCTATGAAATCTGTACCATGGGTGGGGGTACGGGTTGTCAAGTTATAGGGGTCGAAATTAGGGCTGATGATTTGCCCTACCCGGGAATCTTAAATACGGGAAGGTAAAATTGAAGCGCATTTACGATTATATACTGTAAACGAACGAACATAGGGAAATATGTAAGAACCTTCCATACCATATGGTGAATAGTTGTATTCTACTAGCTTATACCCGCGGGTTTCCCCCACGTTTTTAAGCAAATATGAAAAATAATTTAATGTTATATTTTATTTCTGTGCCCATTTTGTTATAGCTCGTTATTTTTTAAGCGAGTTAAGGCATTTAGGTCGTTTAAAATTATGAATTTATAAAACCTCGTCTGTGCGCTAGGCATACGAAAGATATCAATCCCTCTAAGTTTACCTTAAAATGGTTCCAGGGATACGACGCGTGAACGTGTAACCTTCTTGGAGGTGCCACGGCGGGTTCTAATATTTCCAACTCAAATTTAGTAACCTGGCCTTGATAAAATACCACTTCTCATTACTGTAGCAAATGCCTCAAGAGGTATGTATGCATCATGAGAGCTTTATATTATAAGACCGAACCCGGCTCTCCCTTTTTCATTGAGTGAAATTTTTTCTGTCAGTAGGCACGGCACTTATAAAATAAATCTCCATAACAAATTTAAAATACTTCCAGAGATTTTTTATCCTTCCAGAGATATATATTAAAAAATGTTTAGTATGCATAGGAGGCGACATGCCTCCTTTTTTAATAACTCACATTTTTTGCATGAGCAATTAATACATTTTGTATACACAACTCCGTACCAAGTTCCAGTATTCTCCCACGAAAACTTCCACGGATATGTGGCAAAGAAAAGCCAATTTATACAGGAATCTTCTTCCGTGAATTTAGAATTGATTTTACATACCCAGTACCAGGTCCCAGTACTCTACCATGAACACCTCTAGAGATATGCAGTTTAAAAAAGTAAATTTTTACGGGAGGCACCATGCCCCCTTTTCGAATAACGCAAATTTTTCTCCATGAGTATGGGACTAATTTTGTATACACATCTCGGTACCAAGTTCCAGTCCTCTGCAATAAACATCTACAGAGATATGCAGTATAGAAAAATCAATTTTCATGGGAGTTGCCACACCACCTTTTCCAATAACTCTAATTTTTCTCCATGAGTATGGTATTAGTTTCACATACATACATACATATGTATTTCCATACCAAGCTTGAGTACTTTACCCCAAACATTTGAAGAGATATGCAATATGAAACTTTCAGTCCGTATGGGAGGTGCTACGCCTCCGCAAAATGTTAATCTGATTAACGATTAAAAATTAACGATTAATATGTTAATCGCATTTGACGATTAAAATTAATTAGTCGTAGTCAACTGTACGAGTAACGGTTAAATTTTTTAATCGTTAATCGGTGGTTTAAAATTTATTTTTTTAATCGCGGTAACGATTTAGTCAGATTGAAATGAATCATGATAAACTGTAATCAAATTGAATTTTATCGAATTAACTAATTGATTAAAAAATGAATCTATTAATGCCAACATTAATTTCACATACATATCTCTATACCAAGTTCCAATTCTCTCCCACAAATACTTCCAGAGATATATATGTAATATGAAAATTCCAATTTGTATGGGAGGAGCCTTGAGTTATCCGAATTACTTTCGGTCTAGGACCATCCTTGCGAAATCCGTAGTAAGTGTACCAATTTCGTTATGATCGGGAAATCGGTTAAGGAAGTAGCCTATTTTTCAATCCAGGTCATAAACCATCTGTGAGCAAAATTTCATTTTCAAATTCTTAAAAAAGTAGCCTATTTTCCAATCTAGGTCATAAACTATCTGTTTGCAAACTTTCATGCAAATCAGTTCAGTCATTTCCGCGTATTGATTTAATTAAACTTTTCCAATACGTGGCAACTCTTAAAATAGTAGCCTTTATTCCAACGTAGGTCATAAGCTATCTCTGTGCGAAATTTCATGCAAATCTGTTCAGTCGTTTCCACAAATTAATTTAATTAAACTTTCTTCACAGGAGGCAACTCTTCCAAACCATTATCCTATTTTCCACTGTTGGTCATAAGCTATCTGTGTGCAAATTTTCATGCAAATCCGTTCAGTCGTTCCTGTATATTAATAAATTAAATTTTTTAGCAGGGGGCAACTCTTAAAAAAAATAGCCTATTAACCAACCTGGCCCATAAGCTATACGTGTACAAGATTTCACGCAAATCCGTTCAGTCGTTTCCGCGTGATGATTTCCCAAACATCCAAACATTCACATTTATAATATTAGTAAGAAGATAAGATATCGGCATCCAAAGGTAGTATTTAGCAACAATTATACAAGGATTATTTGGCACTGCTTTTATAACATCTTTGACATTTAGAAGCATAATGGTGAAGATGTATATAATTAAAATTCTTTACGTGATTTTTGAAGAAGTTGGAACACATCCACGTCTTTTGGTTTCAAGGGGAAAGGGTACATTATACATTTGAAGTGGTGGTGAACATCAGTTTGCCCGCAGATAAGGCTCTTTCAAGCCTTGTGTACTAAATGTATACAAAGCTTGAACGAGCTTTTCCCGCGGGCAGGTCGGTGGGCATCAGCTTGCCCGCGGACAAGGCTCTTTCAAGCCTTCTGTACTAAATGAATGCAAAGCTTGAAAGAGCTTTTCCCGCGGGCAGGTCGGTGTCCACCAATGATCTAAAGTCAGAGATGGGCCTTTCTGAGCTTGCTGAAGAGGCGCGAATGGCAAGATGTTTCTTAGCTAAACACGCAATTGCAAGGAGGGAGTGCACTCCAGAGCCTTTTTACCTTCCAGACGACATAAAATTTACAAAAATCTTTTGGAGCCTTAGTTATGTGCTGAGGGTCAAAATTTAATATATGTTAATAAATATTTAGGGGAGGGCCTGGACTCGATTCTTGGCACGATCAACCTTAAAAGCGTTTTCCTAACAGCTGTCATTAACATAACACGTAAGCGCAAATCTTTTATTAGTTGCGTTCACTCGCAAGAAGTTGCAAGAACTTACATACAGGAATTTGCCAGAAAGCAGTCTCCTTGGTTCTCTAGCAAACTAGGGGCAAAATGGGAGAGTAAAATCGGTCATCTCTTTGTCGAAAGTTGCAAGATTTTACCCGCAGAAGTTTAGTAAAAAAGAAGTAAAATCTGGTAAAGTGTCAAACAAATAGCTGTTCAAACTAATTGAAAGTTGAATAAACAAAAACAAAAGTACCCATTCGGAAAAGTAGTAATGCATTACATGCGTGATAAATAATATAATGTATTTCTTATGCGTTCTCGATAATATTACTGCTAACTATGTAATCAGCATTCTAATGTATTCAAAAAGTTCCAAAAATTGCATATTAAAACACATTCATTTCTCGATACTAGGTAATGTAAAATTGCATTTTCGAATGTGAAAAGAGTTGTTTTACTGATTGTGTTTTCGATTACTATACATTACATTTTCCCACTGGGTACATCTGCGTTTTCAAAATATTAAATATATCGTAGCGAAGAAGTGTCAAGTTTTGCAAGTATTTTTGTTAATTAGCTTTTGTATTTGCGTATAATTTAGCAGGTCGCCAAATTATAAATAAACTGCTATGTAAACAAAAAATGGCTTCCACGGTGTATTTGACGATTTTACCAGCTTTTATCAGAAAAGCGTACCCGTACTTTTTGGTTTTTTTCCCTTTTGCTTTTTGACAGTTTTCCAGATTTTATCCAGAAAAGTAGACGTACGAAAGTATTATTATTAATACTTGCCAGGGAGGCCGCAGAATTTCTCTTTGGATGTGGTTTGATTTTAAGCACCACCCTAAAGTATATGTGTGTATGTAAGTAAGTTTCGAACTTTTTGCAAACTTTGGAGCGTCTGGCGGAAGTTATTGCCGGCGATAAGTGTCTGGCAATACTTAATATTGCTTTTAAATATTAATATTTAATTTTTAAAATATGTATACATACAAGCCCAGTACGGCGTAGCTCCACCAATTACCTCAGAAAAATCAGTTTAATTCTACTTATGCAGCAACTAACTTCAAATTGATGTATAATCATCTAGCAGCCTCATTGAGATAAACCAAATGTTTACAATTTTGATATATATCTTTGCAAATAGTTCAATATTAGTAGTGAATTCATCTAACTGTGGGCAATTAACTATTTCAGCATGAAAAGTCATCTGTAAAAGAACATACTGACGTTGCATTGCTTTAAGCCAAATGCCATTTAAAGTAGTTGAAATAAAATGCAGAATCGGACAATCGATTTGCTGCTTGCACACAATTCAAACTGAACTTTTGAAAGCACATTTACATGTAGGGCTGTAGCTGAGCGTGTAAAGATGTTTGCGACAATTGGTCGCGGCCAAGAATGTCCATGTTCAAATCTCATTAGGCGGAACATTTAATTTTAAATTTTTAATTTCGGCATTTTTATTTATGAAAAAGCATATGTGAAGTGCAGAATGAGAGCGTAATCAAACGACAGATTTTAAATTGCTTTAAGCCAAATGCGTTTTAAAGTAGTTGAAATCAAATGCAGAGTCGTATAATTGACTGATGCCTAGGACATCGCCATGTTAAAGTCAACAGTTCGTTCCAACGAAGAAAGTCAGACCTTCAGCTAGTTGTGGTGGGTAACAACCTAGTCCAACATCGATATTTAAACTAGTTTCTTTCCGTACTGGGTATGTACTACTAAATTTTATTATAAAAATACAAAAAAAAATCTGAACTAGATTTTTAAATTGAATCTTTTGTAATCGAAATCGGGAAATCCAGTGGGATTTTAGCCAGTATCCGGCCGGATAGTCGGATAACAGAAAAACGTCCAGATAAGCCGGAT
This sequence comes from Rhagoletis zephyria, assembly GCF_001687245.7. Taxonomy (NCBI): domain Eukaryota; kingdom Metazoa; phylum Arthropoda; class Insecta; order Diptera; family Tephritidae; genus Rhagoletis; species Rhagoletis zephyria. Next base: position 5,220 of record NW_016162900.1, on the reverse strand, counting down.
TTCGGATATCTACCGGCACAACCCTAGTATGAAGAAACACCTATGTATGCATGTATTTGCATACATATGAATTTTTGTGCGGTGTTGGTATGTGATATCGACAGAGCATTCGGCTAGCAAGCCGGAAATCCCCACTTCAAGTTTTTATTTTTTTTTAAAGCAACTAGTCGCTTTTCATACCCGTTCGGATATAAAGGGGATGGCCCAATTAGTCTCTTCATGGGACATGCTCGAACAACAACAGGGAACAAACTGTTCACTCAACAATTTCAGCCCAGATTAGTTTCATTTTTTGCAGGATATGCACATATATACATACTTATTTAAGTATGGCTGACTTCCAAAACGTGTATATAAATAGCACATTTTGACGTTAAGAAACTAATGCTGATAATATGGGGCCAGTGTTACCGCTGAAAATTTTTCGAAAGTCACAAAAAAGTGTCAAATCGTTTATACTTGTGTATAAAGACTTTCTTATTTTACTTTTTTACTTTCTTTATTCTACCTTTATTGGGACATCATCATAGTCGAAATAAATCGACTCTAAGGTAAGTGATAGCTTTTTGACATAATTTCCAACGGAAAATCTGTTAAAAAGCTACTCAGAGTAGACTCTATTTGATATTTGAATATGCCCCATTATTTTAATGGAGATTATCATTTTTTGTATATATAGATTTTGTATGTATAGATTTTTCTCTTAAAATAACAACCTATTGATGGGGGATATATTAAAAAGACGCAATACGCATATTTTGTATTTATTATGGAAACAAAATTGCAGTTAAAAAAAGTACTTACTTCAATGTAACAGTTACAGTTCAGTTACAAAACAGTAACATTAGTAGATAACAATTATTATAACAAAAATTAGCCGTTTAAGTTTGTACATAAACTATCGCAAATTGATTGTTTGTACCGGTAGCCACGCAAATAAATTTAACACAAATAATTTTAGGTAAATGCTAAGCTACAAAAACGGTGCATTAATTCATGCTATTTCTGGACATTTTTGCAGAAAATGTTTGACATAATAAAGAGGTTGAAATCAGTCAAAATCCTGCCAGAGGGGTAATTTTAAAGTGCCTTTGAAAAGTTGATACTACAAGCATTTTTAATCACGCAAGAAAAATATAATTTACGAAAAAATTGTCCAAGTTTAAATTTGAAATCAAAGAAAAGGGGCAAAGTTGCAGGATTTTTAAGAACAGTTTCAAACTAAGCCGCGGAGGCTTGCCTGCCCCTGGACGCGACCGTTGTTATACAAAACTTTTTCTAATTTAGATGCTGCTGGGACCAGGCATCGACTCACTCAACTGGCAACAGCGGCCGCTTATTGTCCCTTATAGTCGGCTTAAAATTAACCTATCTGTTCCGGAAACCTATCTTGCTGAAATTAATTATGAATTATTGTTCAATTCTAAATAAACACAAATATAATAGTTACGTTCTTTTACAAAATATCCAGTAACTTGCCATTAACTCTCCAGTAACTTAATATCTGAGAATTCGCTCTCATAGCCCAAAAGTGCAAGAACCCCAAAACCAGTAATAATTTGCAAGTTTTACGAACAGCTGATTAATTTGTGGTTTATTCGCAGCTAGTTCCTAATAAAACAATATATAATTATTATATTTAAATAGGTTTATTTTGTCAATTTCAACTATAAAAACCCCATAAATATTTATTTTATTAGATTCAATTGCTCCCAGCAACATGCGATCAGCTGTTTTTCTCACTTGAAAGTTCTTACTAGTAAAAATTTATCCAGTAAAAATTAGCAACTTCTTCTCAAAATGAAATGTCACTTTGCGCTCTCAATTTTGCCTTCCTTACAAGTTTTTTGGGTACAAGAACACCAAAACGTGATAGTTGGTACAAACTGGCGCAAACTATTGCGTACAAGAACTCTACTAATACTAAAGCAGTGTTAAAAAAATAAAATCGATTTAATAAAGCGAATTTTAAAATGGGGGAAAAAAAAAAAAAAAAAATGGAAAAAAGTCACTCGGAGCTCAAGATACCGTTACCTTACCAAGTATTGTAAAGCTGCAAATCCAGAATTTCCTTACCAAGTTTCGTTAAGTGTTTGTTGCACAACAAAGTTAGTTGTACCGTAATTTGAGTGTTATTTAACAATCCAGTAAAACGAAATTAAAGGATTTAGGAAGTCAGCTATTAACACAAATTGTCCCAGATTAGATTTTTTTTTAGATTTTTCAGTAAAGGGAAAAATATTTATGACTAAAACTTTGGGAGTAGTATAGTTCTTCCGATATCGGCCGTTGCCATATGGCAACACGGGGCGTATTCCAGATGGATTGTTAAAGGACAGTATTTGGTTAAAATATGAAATAATAGAAACATTGTTTATAAGTTTTAATACATTTGTTGATAATATATGCATATTCTACGTGCAAAGCGGATGAAGAAGTTAATTTTAAGTATAAAAAGTAGCAAAACATTTAGAGCATAAACCCACATAACATTTTGCACAGGCTACTCGTCCTATAGTTTTACATGCTTCACCTGCAGAAGGCCAGTAACGCCCTTTATGCATGTAAAAGAATGCTGGGAGTCACTTGGGGTTTGTCACCTGCTCTGATGCATTGGTGCTACACAGCAATAGTCAGCCCAATACTGCTCTATGGCGCTTTGGTGTGCTGGAATGCCGCAAAAAAGTACTAGCGGCGCTGTTCACCGCGGGAGCGCTGAGGTCCACTTCGAATACTGCTCTTAAAAAAACCCTTAGTTTACCGCCCATTGGCCGATTTGCGGAAAACCGTGCTGCGAAATCCGCACGTATATTAACGGTCATAGGGAAATTCAATTTCAGAACCTTTGGGCACCGCTTAATTGGACCGGGAAGCACAAGCAGCACAGACTTCATGGCACCTAGCTTTAAGTGGAAACAAACTTTTTGCACAACGGTTAAGGAGGAGAGATGGCGCAAGGGAATGAAACCTAACCATAGATCCCTAAACATTTTCACGGACGGCTCTAAAATGGTTACGTTAGTGGGTGCCGGGATTTACTGCCGGGAACTGAACGTCATGCGGACAGTAAAGCTACCTGACCATAGCAGCATATTTCAAGTAGAGGTTTTCGCAATGAGGATAACTGCAGAGCTAGCCTTCACCGAAACGACAATCAATTCAAAACTCCAGGCGGCAATTAAGGCAGTTTCCTCATATAGTATTTCATGCAAAAGCGTCCTTCGTAGCCGGGAAGCCAGTGACAAGCTAGATGCTGACAAAACCCTAATTATCTATTGGGTGCCCGGCCACAAAGGAATCTAGGGTAATGAAATAGCAGATCAGAATGCAAAAAACGCCACCAGCCTTGCCTGGAACAGACAAACTACTTTTGTATACCAACACTTGTACCATGAAATAACCGATAATATGACTAGGCAGTTCAGGGTTAGATGGAATGAGTTAACCACCTGCAAAACTGCAAAAATACATACAAACGATTTTTGTTTTACACCGTCTCATACATGATGGTAGTTTGCGTTGCCATATAGCAACATGGGGTCAATTTGGGCCAGCGAACATATCAAAATTTGGTAAAAAGAGGAACAGTTCACATTGCCATATGGCAACGGACTTAAAAAACACTTAAATTATATAGCATGCACGATTGTTTTTTATTGTTTCTTGTTACCAATAGAGTCACTAATGTTTTAACTAATATTTTATCGGCAGTGTCTATACACACGCGCCACGGTAACTTTTACCGTAGATCAACGGTAAAAATTACCGTAGATCCACGGTAAAATTATCGTAAATCCACGGTAAAATTTCCGTAGATCCACGGTAAAACTACCGTAGATCCACGGTAAAACTACCGTAGATCCACGGTAATTTCTGAGAAAGTGTATTTACCGCGGAAAAATTTACAGTAGATCTACGGCAAAAATTAGGGTGGATCCGAGGTTATCTATTTTTCCAACGTGGAGGAACAATCCTAATTTCTCATGGGTCACGGCAGTGTATTCACCATGTGTAGTATCTGATTTGCTCACAATATAATAGGTTTATAAAATTTAAAAGGTCATACAGGCAGGGTTCGGATTTGCCTCATTTTAGCCCCTCGCTCGCTCGTTAGTTTGCTCTGAGCTTGCGCAACTCACGAGCAACAAACGAGGCTGTTTGCAAACGAGCACTCGAGGTGAGCAGCCAGCGAGCGAGTAAGCAAACGAGGGCAGCGCAAGNAGCAAAAATGTATGGGATAAAAATTGCATCAACTAAGAATTTCGAGTAAAGGATTGTATTCACGCATGCAGATATGTATATACATACATACATACATACATATATACGCATATGTATATATTTATTTATGAATATATTCTCATGCACAGAAGAGTAGATGTGTGCTATTTTGGCCAGTTTTATAGGTAGGCACATACATATGTGCACACATATCTATGTAGGTTAGGCTGGGTCGATTTTGTATGGGGGAAAATAAAAGTCATTTGACCTCATTGTAATAGTAATATTATGATGTCTTAGGTCTCAGCCAATTGTTATTGGCCACGAAAGATTAATTTAAAATTTATCTTTAGCCTGCGCAATTGAATCAAAGTGTATGAATTTTGAAAATGAAACTTTGGCTTGTAATATCTATGAAATGCGTTATTGTTATAAACAGGATGATATACCAAATTAAGGGCTATTAAATTTAGTACCTCACGTTCATTTACCATTTTTCAATAAGTCTACATGTTTTTAAGATATTAAGATAAAACTTACAAAAACTATAATTTTCCCTTATGAATCTTCAATTCTTCATTACTTCAGCAACCAAGTGAAAAATACAAAAAAGGGAGACGAGATTTATTTCAAACCTTTTAATGTTTTCGGATGTTTATACAATATTAAAATGACCATGGACTTGGTCACGCCGATTTGGTCAGTTTTCAAGATCGTGGTGAATGAATGTATTGTCAAAGATTAGGAATCGTTCGACAAGTTAATAGTAATTTCAAACATATAAGTATTTACATACATTACAATTAGGGTGAGAAACGCCCATTTTAAGTCCATATTTGCAGTCTTGAAAACTGGTGCGGAATGATTTCATTAGTCGCCGCAGAAGCACATTTTTCGCGGTTTCTAAATTTTTTATTTTAGTTAATTCCATTATGTGAAAAAGTGTCTGTAGGTAAATGCAATAGTCTTTAACATATCCTGGGAAATCCTTTTGAGGAC
>NW_016162899.1:39064-39680 GCF_001687245.7 Rhagoletis zephyria | reverse complement strand
GCTCAGGAACAATTTACTACAAGAGCGTGCAATTGCTGGCTTATGCTGACGACATCGACATCGGTATTAAAAACCGCGAAGTCTGTTCTGCCTCCTCCAAGTTGGATAGGAAGGCAAAGCGAATGGGTCTGGTGGTAAACGAGGACAAGACGAAGTATCTCCTGTCATCAAACAAACAGTCAGCACATTCGCGCCTTGGCACCCACGTCCCTGTTGACAGTTACAATTTCGAGAAGGTAGAGAATTTCATTTACTTGGGAACCAGCATTAACACCGATAATAATGTCAGCATTGAAATTCAACGCAGAATCACTCTTGCCAACAAGTGCTACTTTGTACTGAGTAGGCAATTCAGGAGTAAAGTCCTCTCCCGACGTACGANGTATATGGCGCAGAAGCATGGACAATGACAACATCCGATGAGGCGGCTCTTGGAGTGTTTGAGAGAAAGACTTTGCGGAAGATTTACGGGCCTTTACGCGTTGGCGCCGACGATGGAACGATGAGCTTTATGAGCTTTACAACGATGTGGACATAGTGCAGCGAATCAAAATACAGCGGCTCCGCTGGCTTGGTCATGTCGTTCGAATGGACACCGATGCTCCAGCTCTGAAAG
>NW_016162899.1:0-39038 GCF_001687245.7 Rhagoletis zephyria | reverse complement strand
AGAATCACTCTTGCCAACAAGTGCTACTTTGTACTGAGTAGGCAATTCAGGAGTAAAGTCCTCTCCCGACGTACGAAAACCACGCTCTATAAGTCACTCATCATGCCCGTGCTGGTATATGGCTCAGAAGCATGGACAATGACAACATCCGATGAGGTGGCTCTTGTNATTTCATTTACTTGGGAACCAGCATTAACACCGATAATAATGTCAGCATTAAAATTCAACGCAGAATCACTCTTGCCAACAAGTGCTACTTTGTACTGAGTAGTAGTTTTGGAGTGATTTCCTTTATTCACNATGACAACATCCGATGAGGTGGCTCTTGTAGTGTTTGAGAGAAAGACTTTGCGGAAGATTTACGGGCCTTTACGCGTTGGCGCCGACGATGGAACGATGAGCTTTATGAGCTTTACAACGATGTGGACATAGTGCAGCGAATCAAAATACAGCGGCTCCGCTGGCTTGGTCATGTCGTTCGAATGGACACCGATGCTCCAGCTCTGAAAGTATTCAACTCGGAACCCGCTGGTGGTAACAGAGGAAGAGGGATGCCCCTACTGCGATGGAAAGATCAGGTGGAGAAGGACTTGGCTTCACTTGGCGTCAGTTGGCACAGAGGAGGATAGTTTTGGAGTGATTTCCTTTATTCAACCTGTGTTGCCATATCCCCGTAGCTGATTGCAAGAAGCTCCTGCTCATCCTCCGGCGTGATGTCTGATAGCCCCCTCCGGCGACTTGCGTCGAAGACAATCCCATCGTTCCACCTTTCCAACATCATGCAGGGGACCACTTTCTCCCAGCATTACTGCATACTCAGTTTCTGCTATAGCCAAAAGGCCCAGGTTGGCTTGGTTTTGGAGCTGTGCATCTCCATTTGGCTTTTATAAAAACATATTAATTGCTTTCATAGTTGGTCCCATGAGTTTGGAAAAAAGTATTTCAGTAGGGCCCTTATTATACCGAGTCGGCTTGTTTACAACCATAGGGCGCCAGGTATCTGGAGGCCGCCTTAATAAGACACACTAACGTAGTGCCATTTATCCCATAAGGACGGTACGGATGATACTTGGAGCTACGGGTTTTATTGAGATGTCCTCTCCAGATCAGCCATATTCAGTAAAAGCAGGTGCACTTCGCGCAGGTTGTGTGACTCTTCGCTACCCTTGGCGGACTTGAACCAACAGTTGCTGATTCAGAGCATAACGCCACGTATGGAGCCATACCAAAAGCATTGTCAAACAATTAAAAGCTGTAGAGTTGTAGAACACTAACTGCTTAACATTAGAGGCACTGCGTGTGATACCAAAATGAAAGCATAGAAACGGACCATTTCATTGACATCCAGCACAAGGGGCAGAGTAGAATGCCACATCCGTAATAAATGTCGTAGGCAGGGCTTTATGATGTTGTAGTCTTGTCCTGTTTATCACATTATTAGGATGGCGGTAATGTCTGCCTATGTCTTCAACCAGCCGGGCAGAAAGCTCCAGGTGCAAACACTGGACTTCTGATCTTTTTAATTGAAAGGGGTTTTAACGTGGCTAGTCCCGAATCCACCACAATAGCAGTTCCTTAATTACAAGAGATCAGTTGGCCAATGTTCGAGTGTTACGCGAGTTAATGTTAGCCAAAAAGATTTATAAATACATATTTATGTTATGGTTGCTCAGAAAAACCCAGCTCTTCGTGGACAGGACTTCCAAAATTTGATTATTTATCGATCGGCCCGCCGGTTTCTCATCTTCAAGAACATTACCACGTGGAGGGGTTCACTTCAGACTTACCTTGAGCTTTAGAGAAGATTGTTGAGATCAGTGACATCCCTGATGATTTTTCTAGTCGGTCGGAAAGATATGTATACAAAAAAATATTCAGCAATTTTGAAATAGCTACTTGAATAAGTATGTATGTATGTATGTGTGCCCTCTTAAACAGCTAATTGAAAACATATTCAAAATACATATTTGCAAACAAATGCTATTTTGCTGTATTTAGACTGTCATCAGCAGCAGCGTGAAACGGCGGCCACTTGACTCTATTAACGATTACGATAGAAACACAACAACAAGTCGATCGATTAAGCAATAGTACAATCGGTATAATGAAAAAATATGTGCACACTTACATACATTCAACCATATGGATATATGTGAATATAAACAGCACCAGTTATGTCGTGTGGCGATGAACACCGCNTTAAGCAATAGTACAATCGGTATAATGAAAAAATATGTGCACACTTACATTCAACCATATGGATATATGTGAATATAAACAGCACCAGTTATGTCGTGTGGCGATGAACACCGTAGAAAACACTGTGAGCTGCTATAGCAACAACAACAAGCCGAGTCGTCAAGTGTTGGAATCAACACATGCTTAAAAGCGAAACCACAACCAACAACAACAACTACATACAAAACAAGCCGTAAATCGGACTAATTACGAGTAGGCGCGGCGACAATGAGCCGAGCACCCATAGCCTTGCCAGCAGCGAGCAGCAAGCGCCCAGACAACCGGATGGACAGACGACCAGCGGCAAAGATCGGCTGTCGGCAGCTAAAGAGCCCAACACAGCTACAAGTATGTATGTATGGAGTAGCAACAGCAGTGGTAAACCGCAAACCAGGCAGTGGTTCAGCGAGAGCGATATCTACCGCTGTTGGGGTCGACAAGCAAGCCGTGAGGTGGTGGTGTTGTGAAGAGAGGTGCTCGTGTGGAGCAGTGGAGGGCCACATTAAAATACCAGAATCGTACAGAAGCAGCCAGAAATTGCAAGTATGGCATGACAAACAACAACAACACAACAATAATGACAACGGCAACAAAAGTCATGAAAGGGAAATCGTATACAAAACAACTGGCGCAGCGAGAATTTGTATTTAGGTAGGAAATCGTACACTTACAATAAACAAAGATGTTTGTATATTTTTGCATACCTACAAACATATGCGTTGATTATGTACATACACTCACGGCAAAAAGTATTGACCCAGAGAATTCTTCCCAATATACATACATTGGTATGTATCAGATTATGTTAGTATCGTACGAGTACGTTATTAACTAACACTTCTGATGATTACCGCGATGCGAAAGTGCATAGTTACTCGGCATCGCCGCATCGTCGCATCGTGTGATTACTAACAGCACCGTCGATTAGTAACAGCTTGACAGAGTAATAATTAGTAATGTTAGTAACATGTTACTATCTTGACGATGCCAACGATGTGGCGAGTCAGCAATGCTAAATTTACAGTTAAGTAGCGTGTACTCGCCGCATCGGAATCGCCGATTATTAACATTTTCCGTTTTATGTAATCGTGCAGCTCTCTAGTACCTATGCAATAATTATTATTTTTATTTTTTCTCCTAATTTTTTATAAAAATATGGACATAAAAATATAACTTTTAATCTTTGTGCAAAACTCAGGGAAAACCAATAATCGTGGTACAAAGCTCAATAAAAATATTTAAAAAAAAGCAATAAATTTTCATTAAAATTTTCACTTTTTTGATCAGTGTAGTACTAACTATTCACTCCGGTCGACGAACTTCTCGCTACAATCCGCATCAAAGCAAGATTCTTTAACATCTCGTTTATTTATTCCCACACTCCGAGGGAAGAGAAGGCCGAAGGGTCCAAGGATAGAAAACTGAAGAGAGCAACGAGACATATTTATTTATTTATACGGGAGTGCCAATGAGATGTTGACCGGTGGCAAAAATGCCCGAAAATTTTAACAGGGTGTTAGGCAACTTACTGAAGGTTCCAAGACCAGCGCAAACTCTTGTAAGAGCAACAATGGCGACCTAGTGACTGATGTCCAGAACATACCTAAATTATGTAAGGAACACTTTTCCACCCTGCTGAAGCCTTTCAGTAGCAGCACTGAAAGCCGTAGAGAAGACGAACCCGAGCCCCCAGTCAATTATAACGGAGTCGACGTTCCACCGCCTGACTATGACGAGGTACGAATAGCAATAGCGCGCTTGAAAAACAACAAAGCTGCTGGAGTTGACAGCCTGCCAGCTGAGCTATTCAAATACGGTGGCGAAGAGTTGATAAGGGGAGTGCATTAACTCTGATGTACAGTATGGTGAGATGAACGCATGCCCGATGATTGAAATGTAAGTGTGCTTTGCCCAATCCACAAGAAAGGCGACCCCGCCATTCGTGCTAAATACCGCGGGATCATCCTCCTAGGCATATGTTACAAGGTCTTATCGAGCGTATTGTGTGAAATACAGAAGCCCACCGTCAGTGGCTTTTGACCTGGCAAATCCACCATAGACTATGAACTCACAATACGCCAAATCCTAGAATAGACCCGCGAGAAAAGGATCGACACTCATCTATTTGTCGAATTAAAATAGAGTGACTCCGCTGGCTTGGCCATGTCGTTCGAACCGACCCTCGGAAACTCCTAGTGGTAGCAGAGGAAGAGAGAGGCCCGCACAGCAATGGAAATACCAGGTGGATAAAGACTTGGCTTCACTTGGCAATCCCAATTGGCGACAGTTGTCACAGAACAGAACCGACTGGCGTGCTCATCCAAAATCGCTTAGTTTTAACCAATATTTTTGTAAAAAAAAACTAGCGAATAAAAATTAATATAACAATTGTTGAAGATGTGAAAAATTCTACATATGTACATATATATGTATATGCAAATACTTTTGCCCGGGAGTGTATGTACATACATATATGTGTATGTGTGTGTTTGAGCATGACCACTTATTCGCTCAGAATGAGAGTTTCGCCGCAGCGTACAGTTTTTGTAAATCCAAACCAAATACCAATGAAGCATGAAAAGAGCGCTCTGCTGAAGGTGAGCAAAAAGGGGGCGCGGCAAAGCGATCCCCTGAATGCATAGCAAACGAATCTAAACACTAGTAAATTGCGCGCGCCCAGCAAAAATGTATAAAACAACAACAACTTAGGCAGCAAAATATAACAATGACGACTGACGACGACAATGCTTGCTGTGTTCGTCCGCTGAGTAGAGGTAGGTAGGTGAAAAGAGGCAGTAGAAAAGCAGGCAGGCGTGGTGAATAAAAATCTGCGAAAAACGCCACAATTAGCGCAGCTAGCAAACAAACAAATGCCTTTAAATATACTAAAACACACGTAAGACCCCTTTCAGACACGTCAAGTCTTGATTTCAAGTCTGCTCGTTCGTCGGCGAAGGAGGTGGGACGAATGTACTTTTACCATCTCCGCTCACCTCATTCGCTTACGAACCGAGCAGACTTGAAAGCAAGACTTGACGTGTCTGAAAGGGGTCTAAGTATGCATGTGCATTCAAACACTTACATACATATGTACACTTAAATAAAAAAATACACACTTAAATAAAATACAAGCGAACGAATGTGAATAAAAACACTCTTACGAATGCACAGCGTCAGCCACAACATTTTTTTTTATTAAGATCGTTGCAGGCGGCAGAAGACAGGGAAACTGGTGTTGAGCGATTGTGAAAAGATTAAAAGTGGAAATGCAGACAAGCAGACATTTGTGTGTATCGGCGAATGATGTATTTAAGCGAAAACATTTTAAAAATACCTTTCGTACTTTGAAACTTCACCAAAGACATCTGGGTTCTAGTTTCGCCTTAGTCTTCTACGTTTGTGATTAATCGGAGGTAGTTAGATTAGCGCATCAAGTGGATTTCAAAGAGGCCACAAAAGACACAGAGCACCACTTCGTATAGAGACAACGAAAGAAAGGAAAATAAGTGTTGCCAATAATTCAGCGGCAACACTGAATAAACGCATTCAACGTATAGCTAAGGTAGGGTTTAAATCAGAGGTGGACAGCTTCGACAGAGAATTTTTGTTGTTTGCGGGCAATTGATGTCACTGTGTGCGTGCGAGCAAGTCGTGCGGTTGAATGAAGCTTTCACTGCCTTCTAAAGCAGAGCGTGTATGTATACGCTAGTATGCCCGCCGGGCATGCGCCTCCCAGGTCTGGTCTAAATCAACATCGACCCTGTGATAGGACGCTCCTCGCCGCGCTCGAAAGCCTACAAGACAGTAAAGCACGCGACATTGATAACTGCTAGTCCCTTTCAGGTCGGACAAAGCGATGGATCATCAATTATCCGTGTGGGCGCCAATTTTTTGGTCTGCAAGGTTAAAAACAGGCCTCTCCAATGCGAGGGTCTCACCCAGACGCGGTTTAATCTATACATAACCATTTATTCCTCCGTCGCCAGCTGGATATACCTCAGCGACTTACACCGATGCCCAGGCCATCTTGTCGTAGGGCCAAAACATCTTCAGATTTTGGTAGAATTTTACTGGCGATCTTGATAGATTTATTACTGCATAGAAACAATACATTTCCGTAGTAAAGTCCTCCGTAACACTCCTGACAACATGAACGAAGGAAATTAGACTAAACCTCATTTTGAACGTCTGCGATGCCAAAACTGCGACAACAAATTGCCAAAAAATTCAGCTCGTCACAGTTCCTTTCCACTCACATTTAATTAAGCCATTTCTTGCGCGCAATATATTCAGATAAGGTGGTCATAAGAAGCGATGTCTGGGTCTGCTGAGAGCTGCTCAGTGCCTCATATCTTGTACACCGCCACACCATGCTCAGCAATGGCAGGTAAGAAAGCCAGTGACTACTCGAATGTCATGTCTACTAACATTATGGAGTGTTCGATTTTCCTAGCTGATATTTCTGAATCGAAATCTCTGGCTTGGAAGTGTCCAGGGTCTATAAAACTCGGGGATCAAATATTAGCGACTTCATTCAGATTTCCAGTTTTAGTTCTATCGTTAAATTTCTGCCCTTAGCTTTACCTTTTGCATAGCTTTATCAAAGTGTGGATTAGAGCTTTTCATTAAGCATAATCCGTATATTTAACTTCTTTAGAGAAGTGTTTCCTCGCCCGGTCGCGAATTTATTCGATTAGTTGCTCGATATTCTTTTTTTAGGTGAATCGATGAATTTTGATAAGTTGTCCGCACTGCGACCGACAGATCTGTCATTAGCTTCGCCAGTGTAATTTTTTCATTACTCTTTTTCTTTTGTGAGTCCTCGCTAATGGTATGTGGCCCTAAAGTGTGGAAACGCGCAGGACCAGTAGTGGTTAGTGTATTTTTGAATTAAGCACACAACCTGCCAATAAAGCTGCGTGAAGCAATTCGTCCCGCCGGAGGTCGCATATCGCTCCTTCTTCTGTTTATGGCCCCTCTGATCATTCCTGATATAGTAAACTAGTTGGAATACTAAAGGATAGAATATTCAACTGTTCTTGGTAAAGTATCGAAGATACTCGAGGCCCCACATTCGCATTTAATGGTACTGACCTCAGCAGCACTGCTTTACTGAAAGCTCGCAACGCATAATAAGGGTACCTAGATCAGTCGTAGCCCATTAGAGTATATCCTCTGGAACGACGATAGTCAGTAAAATTTCTTCCTCCACTTACAACTACATAGATAGAGTTTACTTGATCTCATAAGCTGATGACAGCGTATGAAAACCAGGTAAGTGTGAACACCCACATTGTATTTAGACGACTTGTGGTGGAGCATGCAAGCTTTTTTTCTAATGGAATAAATGGATCACAAATTCAGATGGTCACCTGCATAGAAAGAAAGGCAACGGTTAACTCGTCGTTAACTCTAGGACTTGCAGTGCGAAGCTTAAGGTCTATCATTAGTACCGTACAAGCTTTTTATGACTATGGATAGCAGGACAGTGAAATATATCACCTGTGAAGGTGAGGCTGGAAGCTATATAGAGGATTACAGCCTATACAGATATAGCTAGGCCTAGTGGCTACGAAGTCGGAAAAAGCTCGTCCTGAACCAGAAGCGATACATTTAAATGCGCTGGAACTTTCCCGGCACGTTCCAGACTAAAAAAGCACTTAATATTGATGAGATAACTGGTTAGAACACATTGTGTCGTGTAATATGATTGTCCTCCTTTTAAAATGCTCATCTTCCGCGAGGTGTAGCGCTTAGTTCCCATTAACAAACCCACAATAAAACTATTACTACATCCGATTGAGCACGATCCACGTCCAACTGACAGCCCATCAAAAGTACGTGATCATACGGAAAATACTATGCAGAAGAAACGTGTCTGTCCTTTCCTAAAGGATTTCCCGTTGCTCAGTAATAAATATTAGTATTACCAGATCCTTCAACGCTTTCGATGTTTCAGGCCTTATTGTTCCAGGTGGCTTTAATTTCTGTTATCCTATCCTTCCTTTATTTTAGCCATCAATGGGCGCATTTAAATATGTTTGCCTACAAAAAGCTTTGCCTGCATTGAAAGTACACTACTTTATGTGGAAACAAAAGAAGGCCAACCCAGACTATATAAGTTGAAGTACCGAACAGCGTCAAAGCAAAGTGAAATCTCCACCTCAATCAGCGAACAAGTGAGACGTAAACAGGCTGACGGACAGCACTACAAGTATGAGCGCTGTGATGGGCAGCCTTGATGAAAAAGCCTGGTGGTATGGTAGCCAGTGAGCCAGTCAATTCGTCAGGCAAGTAGCGGATTAGTCGCTACGTCAGTCAATCCGTCAGTCAGTCAGTTGGTCGTTCGGTCGAGGAAGGAGCAGAGTAGCGCTAATGAACGAGTAAACGAAAAAGCGCAGCAAAATCGGTCGTACTGATTGTGGTGACGGTAACGGCGGCACCAGAGCCGATGGAGAATCATTAGCAGCAGCAATGGACGTATGAACGTAAATACATAAGTATATATATATATATACATAAACATATATGTGGCACGGCACGGCTTGGTGGCAATTGAAGTTGAAAATCAAATTGAAATAAGTCATAAAATGCGCAAAGGAAAATAAGAAAAAAAAACACACAAACAAAATTAAAATGCAAAAATGAAATCCGCAGAGGCAGTCGCAATAATAAACTATTTAAGTAGAAAAAAAGCAGTGGCAACAATGTGTGGAAACTCGCACATGTACATACATACTTACATAAATACATGTAAAATTGTATGGTAAAGCCAGCAAAGCCTTGGGTGAAGTGGTGATAATGTTGGTCGCAGGCAATGAATATGCCATGCTACGTGCTGAGGATGACTGCAACATGCGGGCAACATACAGAAATTGATTGTTTACATGAATACAAATGGGTGTATATATGTACGTATGCGTTGATGTAAACATGAAATGATATATCACCCAAACCATTCCATTTATGATCCACAGCGCCTATTTAATTTGATAAAAAATTACCACCATCAAAATCTGCGCCGGAAAAGTTTAGCCTTTTCAACTTGGGTCTTGCCGTAAGTACTAATTTCAGTTTGAGTTTACTTGTTGAGAATTACATATTCACAGTTTTTTAGTTAAGCTTACAGTTATTTTAAATTACCTCCTAGTACAGTTGGAACGGCCAAGCTTAACCAAGTCCTTTTCCACCTGGTATTTACCAAATTCAGGTATCGCATTATAAAGACAACTTATTTTCATGCTGTCGAATGCGGCTTTGAAATTGGCGATTAGATGATGTGTGCCGATCCTATTCTGGAGAGTGCTTTGGCGTGTTGTGAACAGCTGATTTACTTATGGTGGATTTGCCTGGTCTAAAGCCACACTGATAAGGCCAAATCAGGCCTATTGAGGGTGGGCTTCAGTCTTTCACACAATACGCTCGCTGGGACCCTTTAACCTAAGCCTAGAAGGCTGATTCCGCTGTAGTTGACGCGTGTGGTGGGTTCGCTTTTCTTGTGGATTTGGCAGCACACACCTAAATTCCAGTCGTCGGGCATGCGTTCATCTTACCATATTCTGCAAAGGAGTTGATGCATACACGTTTTCACATCCTTCCTGCCGTACTTGAATATCGCAGCTGGCCGGCTGTCAGCTCCAGCAACTCTGTTGTTTTTCAGCGGCACAATAGCTATTCGTACCTCGCCATAGTCAGGCGGTGGGATATCGATTCCATTGTCATCGACTGGGGGCTCGGGTTCGTCAGCTCCACTACTTTGAATGCTGCTGCTGTTCAATAGTGTGGCAAATTGTTCCAACCATAACTTAAAAAAAGTTCTGGACATCGGTTACTAGGTCGCCATGGTTGCTCTAACAGGAGTACTCTCTGGGCTTGAAAGCTTCCCTAAGTCGTCTAATTCTCCGATTAAATTTTCGGGCGTTACTTCTGTTCTAATGTACATTTTGGATCGAAAACGGATTTCGTCATCATTTAGAATGATATTAAACTGCCAGTCAAATCTGTCGGGCAAATGGAATTCGAAGTTTCGCCCAAAGTTAGTTCCCATGACCTGATAATTACGGCTGCTGTGGTCCACCCCCACTTTGACGAGGTTGGTAGCATGACCCTTGCATTGAGAATTTTATCTTATATCGCTGGTTAAACACAAAGATTTCGGGTTTAGAGGGGTTAAACCCTATACCGTTCATTTCTGACGAACCTGCTAGGCCGTTAGTTGCAGATTGTGGAATCGCCCTCACCGTCGAGATGACCAGAATGCTTAAGTCATCTGCATACGCAACGACTTTCGATATAAGAACCTGGAATCGTTTAGAACGAGGTTTCCAAGCAGCAAAGATAAAATCGCCATTGAAGGCTGGCGCGTGTGGCTGGGTTTCTTACTTCTGCAGTACCCAAGGAGCAATAGATTCTTCTGGTACTCAACATCTTATCAATCCTGACATTTATCAGTGGATATAGTGAAACGGCAACCCTGGAGGAGTGTTAGCACGCCAAACTTTCATTGCTAAAGGCGCCTTCCACGTCCACATTCATAGATATTGAAGGAAATTGCAGGGCCTATGTGAAAACAGAGACATAATTGGGATACCATGGCAACCTGGAAATTAGCACTTTGAAATAACATGAACCAACAGGCCAACAGGCCATGGTTAGAGGAGGGCACTTGTAGAACAACCACGGTACTATGACCCTAAATATATAAGAAAAGGAGGAAAGAGTTGCTCAGCCTCTCAAGAGAGGTTATTGCGATGATCACGGCTTGTATAAGCGGTCATAGGCTATTTGAAAGGCACTCTTCAAGACTAGGAATATTCTCCCACCAATATTGCAGAAGTTGCAGAGATAAGGAAGACACCGTAGACAATTCTTCTGCAGTTGCCCAGCTTTGACCAAAAGGAGAGCAGGCTTTTTATGAGAGCTTCAAAATGGTTCTATGAAGAATAGTCACTGAGGTTCTCGTGTTTAGCAGTGGTATCACAATGGACCTTCAAAGTCTAAGTGATGGTTATTTGCACCGACTGTCACACCAACCTAACCCAATCTAAATTATGTACCTCCGTTATCCTTATGGGTCTAACATCTTTGCAGGCGATAGCTCGGCTTCCCTGCGTCTTACTTCCTTCCATGGCTTTGTCATGAACTTATGTAACTAAGCAGGAGTTAACCAGGGAGTTATTGTGGCGATTTTTCGTTATCATGACTGGTATGATTCCATCCGGACGCGCAGACTTATAGGGTTGGACAGAACTAACACAGAAAAGCCTAAAACCTTAAAGAAGCGAACCTTTTAAGAATTTATACGGGGAAATTTAAGTATACGACAATTGGTAAGATTCGCAGACTCAACATGCTGGTTTGTTTAGAAACGATGATGCTTTGCGTGGTGTCGTATACGAACAAAACAACTTCATGACGCACCCTCTAAAATTTGAATAACTACATATAAATGAGTAAAGAAACCAGGAGGCTAAATTCTAAGTTTCTAGGGCCTTAAGCTTAATTATTAACCGAATGTGCCGTAAAATGCTCCATTACTACCATTAAATTAATACCAATAAAAAAGAGACTGCACATACAAATTTTAACATATTTTTTCTAAGTGAATTTTACCATTAAATGCCTTTGTATATCAGAAGGAATGTTTTTTTTTGAAATTGTATTGATATTAAATTTAACAGCCCAAAATATCTTATTTCCTGTCAGTTCTTTTTATTACGCTTAAGAATTATGTCTCAAAAATTTATTTTGTTTATCGAATGGCGCGCTAAAGAGTTTTATGCCAAGTAATAATTGTCGTCGTTGGGCGAGAAAATTGAAGACAAGGGTAGAAAAGAAGGAATTGTTTGTTGATTTTACGACTTCTTCATATTTATGCTTTTCGATGAGTTTCGGTTAGAACTTTTATGTACGAGTATTTCCGTTTGAATAATCCAAAGTAAAGTGCTACTCATAAATACAAAATGCCAATGGGAGCATAAAATTTTTTGGATAGGTATTGAAAAATAAGCAAAAGTCAGCGGTTGTGCGAGAAATGTAAACTATAAACAGCGGAATGCACGAAGAAGTGCAAAGCAAAGTGGAGAAGAACATATAAAGTCAAAAAGAGCATAAAATAAACTAATATGTTGGCATTTAGAGTTTTTGATACGAGTATGGTTGCGTGTGAACACCGATGAATGTACATATTGTATAAGTGCATGCCTGTACATACATAAGTGAGTAGGCATTCATTAGCTATTTGCTCAAAATTTATGCAACTATCATTTACATATCCAGATATGAAAGTAAGTACATACATACATATTAGGGATGTTGTGAATGTGGAATTTTAGACATCCGCGGATGCGAATGCGAATGCGGATGTCAAGTATTTAAAAAATAATAATTTAGGTAAGGAAACTAGGTGATTTAGGTAAATCAAAAATGGAAAAGGTAGTAACTTTTAATAATGTTTGTTTTACTTAGTACTGGAATTAAAAATTTGAACGTTATATTTAGTAAAAAGTAGTGCAGCTGCCTTTTCAGGTTACAGCCTGTTTCTTAAATGGTCATAAATCAAATCTGCGCCACTAAATAACTGCTCGATCGAAACGACAAAATCTGCGTGTGAAACTTGACAATATTTTAAATGCTTTTCGATCGACGCCGCACCAATTGAGATGACTTTCGGTTATATAAATTTTTTTATTGCGGTGCAAGAATAATTCCTCTGATGGATCCTCCTGACTTTCGTCTTCACTTTAAGAATCTAGCATCATGGCAAGATCGTTGTTTAAAAACCGCCACCAGATGTTTTCTAAATGTCAGAGTTTTCTAAAGATTTTTCCAAAGAATTCTGCATTCTCATTATTTTGGCAGTTTCACAATTAGGAAAACCTGTAACGTCATCAGCGTTTTTCGATTTTAGATTTTGTCATTCATTTTTATACCCGAGCGCACTTGTGCACAAGGGTATATTAATTTTGTTCACATAACGGTTGTTTGTAACAGCCAAAACGAAACGAGATAGATATAGACAAATGTATACATAAATGGTCAGGATGAAAAAAGAAATCGATTAAGCCATGTCTGTCTGTCCGTGTACACGATAACTCGAGCAAAAATTGAGATATCTCAACGAAATTTGGTATGTAGGTTTCCCTTAATCCAAGGTAGGTTGGTATTGAAAATGGGCGAAATCGGACTTTAACCACGCCCACTTCCCATATAACGGTAATTTCCAGAAATACGAAAACTGCGATATTTTAGTAACTACTGAAGATAATTCACTCAAAATTGATATTTACAATAATTTTTAGACGAAAAATAAGAATATTATAAATTTTTGGAAAATGGGCGTAGCCACGCCCACTTATGGTTACATGTGTATATCTTGGTAACCGCTGCACCAATTTCTTCCAAACTTGGCACAGTTGTTGGCCTTGGTACAGCATAAAAAACCGCCGAAACTTTTTAAAATCGGACAATAACCACGCCCACATCCCATATAACGGTAATTTAGAGAAATACAAAATCTTCGATAAATCATTAAATATTGAAGCTAATTTATTCAAAATTGATGCTTGCAACAATTCTTTACCAAGAAATACGTTTATGGTAAAATTTTGGAAAATGGGCGTGGCACCGCCCACTTATGATCACATATAAGTATATCGGTAACCGTTCTACCAATTTGTACCAAACTCGGTGTGGTTATTGTGCTTGCCACATATAAGCAAAACGTTGAAAATTATTGAAATCGGACTAAAATAACGGCCGCTTCTCATATAACGGTAAATTTCAGAAATGCTTGAAACTTCAATATTTCGAAATTGAAGGACGCTAATTTACTCAAAATTGATACACCTCGGCTTACCATCTAGCGGAAGGTTTCGGAAGGGTGAAAAAACATATATTTAATACTTGCGCCGGGTATTTAATGTTCGGCTCCGCCCGAACTTAGACTTTCTTACTTGTTAATAATATTTTCTATGACTGGTTTGAAAAATTTGTGCTTATAGCGAGGTAGCTAAATACTTTGATATGGCAAATAAATTGTTGCATTCCAGGAAAGAAAATTTCGAACAAAATTCTGTGTTCAAAGTCGTGGCTGTCAGCCGAATCGGATCAGGATCTTGTTATTTTGTCAAAAAGGTATCCCGTTATTTATTAATTTGAATTAAGTTGTAGGCAGTCACGATTAATTACACACCGCTATCGTTGCCATAAGCTATCAAATCAGTTTAGCTGTTCTATTCCATGCGAAAAAGAATAATTATGAACACTTATCTAAGAAAAAGTAGAAAAAAAACTAGCGATGCATCCAGGTTTTTCAAAAGATCTTTGACAAATAATATTCAATAGATACGCAATTCTTACCCAATTAAAGGTCGGACCTACAGCTTTTTAATTATTTGAGCATCGATTCTCTTTATAACTAGGCGTTGAACATTTCTGCTGGAAATCCCTAGTGAAGAATCTTACTCTTTGACTTTAAATGGCAAAAGGAGGGGCATCCAGAGGGACAGCTTTACGACAAAAGTTTTTAAATTGACGCTTACACAATATGTTAGTATTTGTTAAAGGGCAAGGACCTACAGTTTAACGCTTAATCCGAACGGCGATTGTATTTTTATGAGAAGCTGGTTTTCATGGCAGAAATACACTCGGAGGTTTGCCATTGCCAGCCGAGGGGCGACCGCTATTAGAAACCTTTACTTTTCTTATATTTTTGATGTTAGTCGGAAACTGGGCTCGATGCCAGGCCCAGCGGAATGGTAGTGCTCACTTCTAACCACTACAGCACAGCGGCCGCCAAACCTTCTGGAAAAAATATTGCCCGCCAAGTTAACTAAATTACTGTTTTTTTTTAATTAAAAAGGTTGATAAATCTTACTTTTGGCCATGTGAGGCGCCCGGGTAACACGACCTAACTTCGCATCTCCACAGACATAAAATATTTATTGGATACAATTTGTCATTTTGTTTGCCACATACATATACGTTTTATCAGTGCACTTGCACAACATTCGCATTCGCTAAAGCTCCGCATTGATGCGAAAGCGAATGCGAATGTTAAAATTAATGTGGAAGCTCCGCGGTTGTGGATGCGAATGCGAATATTCGCAACAACCCTGATACACATGTACATACATATGTGTGTGTATGGATATTTAGGCACCCATTTATTTTCACTATAAACTAACTTTTCCACAAACCGCTTATCTGCGCGGAGCTGTATCTCTGCGTATCGCTACGCAAACCCAAACCAACAATCCACATCCAGTGGCGGTGAATGCAATTTAAAAACAATAAAATTCATGCTAACCATGCATTAACATTTAACAACTACAATACATGGATAGTAACTGCTCGTTGTTGCTTTTGTTGTCGCTGTTATGATTGCGGCGCGGGTGCTGCTATTCGTGTGCGGTTGACGATGATAAAGAAAATTGACTTGGCTGATGACATTGGCGACGGTAAATTTAAAAAAAATAAAAATAATAAATACATACATATATCTACTTTCATACATACATACATACATACCAACAATCTACTGAGCTCCCAGCACCACAATGCCTCGAGGAAGTGAGGTCGTTGAGGTGAGAGTGAAAAATTTATGTATGCAATCCCCTTTAATTGGTTTAAAGAATTAGAAACTAAAAGAATTCAGAATGCAAGAATTAATTTGCAATTATACGAAGGAAGTGAACGACAAAGAGGTTAAGCACATGCAAACTATACATTTTAGCTTTCAAAAAAAAATTGTATTTTTGGTTTTTATAAACTCGCATTTAGGTATGTAGTTCAAAGAACATTCATCCATCACCGCTTTCAATAGTATAGATTTTTTCCAGATTCGATCCATGGTGGCATTGTACCATGCTATGGATTCGATCAATAACATTTCTTTTCAAAATAAACATTCGATCAATCAGATCATAAATAATGCACAATGCAATGTTATAATAAATATTTAGTAACAAAAATAATTAATAACTTGTGTCAATTGGATTGAAAAATTAACTCATTAATCAGTTCTGGCCAAACTCGAGTAATAGGTACCTACTTGCATGTGCACATACAAGCCTACATACATACATACATACATACGTTCATTGTGCTCGTAGGTATCTCATCTCACATATTCATTAGTACACGCATACACCACCGAACTTGCATATATATCCGATGTCTTTAATTACAGATCAAAGGCGACGGAGATTACAGCCGAACGCTGCTCTGCGTTTTTTTTTTGTCTCGCACATGAAAACCTGGTTTAATAGATAAAATAGTAAATAGTCCAATAGCTACGAGTAAGTGGACACATTTCTTTTCGATAATACCAGCATTTCCCCATCAATAGAAACAATTTCCGCGATTGCTAAAAGGGGCGAGAAAATAAAGTTTAACATAAATAACTGCGACTGCGAATACAAAGGAGTTACATAATTAAACGCGTTAAGTCTTACCGCATAAATTTCAACTGGCACATGTACGATATTACCTTATGCATGACTGAGAGTTGCCGTTTTCGGTACCTAATAACAAAAATTATAGTTTAAAAAACTAAAACCTCGCCATTATAATTTCCATTCGTACTGTCTTCAGGTATGTAACTTGAGAATAGAAATCGCTGCATCTTTTAGGCGCATCAATATTACATAGTTACATCCCGAGCTAATAAAAGGGAGGTAAAAAAGGACCAACACCAAGCCACCATCCGCCAACTGAACCTTGAAACTTAGCACGGCACGGCTTTTGCCCATCGCTTCCTAAGTCTACTTGAAGTGCAATGGTCCAAGACTAGTTCGCTGATTGTCAACTCTAGTTGTTCACCTGTTCGAGTAAACTACAGTGGAGGGCGCCCTGCCTTGCCAGATTACGAGCTATACCGGCTTCTTTATCATCACTGTGCCCCGGTACTCATATCAGTCTGTCGAGCGAGAGCGGTATGTGGCTATGAGAAGAAAGAATGATCTCTCTAAGCAGTGCCGCACTAGGGAATAGCTAGCCGATTATTTCTCTGTTAGTCAATATTTGCGATAGAAATCTACATTTTTGAATGAAATATTACTCCACCTCCAACTGAAAGTAAATACTACTCAACTTCGAGCTATTCGTTAATATTCATTGAAATTTAGAGTCACACGTTGCACCTTTCTCGCTTATGTGGATGAAGAATGATCCGCGTAGAGCTAATATCGTCACTTAAAATTTTTATCCGCGGTTTTTTATGACACCTGTAAACATAAAATAAATTGGCGTTGGTATGATATAGTGTGGAGTGAGGTGGAAAACGCTGACGGCATAGATTTAGGCTGCGAGTGCCCTAGTATAGTACGCCGTTATTGCCTTTATTTGAAGAGATAATACAATGTTGGGTTCCGTGAAGCCGGCCATTATTGCATAATCTTAATCTTAGTTTCTCTAATCTTCGATGTTTCAATTAAATTTTTAGTCTGAAAGTGGAGAACTCTTTTTGTTTTTAGACAGAAAGCCTTTACTTGGTGCCCTGAGTTCGGAGAGTTTATTTATTAGTCCAAAAGATGGAGTTTTACAAGGCTCTGTAAAATACCGAATAATAGTCGCATTTGGTGTGCTGGCAGGTCCAAGACTGACCTGCAGACGTGTATGGTATATTTTTCTAACATAGGGGACAAGTTAACTCTGTATTTTAGGATAAAACACACAGCAGCGCAGCGTTCCTCTCACTGAAACTTCACGAGGATACTTCAAAGCTGGTGTGCGACTGGCTTAAGCTTTTAATTCTTATCGCATCCAAGAACCGTGTTTACCACATTTTGTACCGGAACATATTGGAGTTATGGTTAATGAATTGGCAGATATTCCCGCAAAAATGTGACTGCTCGGAGATTCACAGACCGAGAATCCTTCAGTGGGCTGCCAAGGAGCTCCGTAGGGCGGAATTATTATATTTGAATGAAGAAGGAAAAGTTGCGGAACGAAACTATTGTTATTACCAAGACATGAAAGAAAAATAGCCTTAACATGGAGCAAAGAATACAGATACGCACAACTCCCCTTCAAAATTATTGAGTTAGTCTCTTGAAACCTAGCTGCTTTTTTTATAAAAAAATTTTAACTTTCACTGAAGAGGTTCGGAGTCAAAGCAATCTGAGGCCATATCACGCCCCAGTATTTACTATGTTGTAAGTTTACGGACTGGGTAATCATTAGTTTTGAGAAATCTCAGCACCAAGATATTTCCAACCCCTGAAGATTATAGGGTGAGCTCTCTTTCTCTCTTATTTTTTAGCAGTTCGATATCTTAGATTCCTCATTGGTCCGGTACCCAGCACAGTTTTACCATGTTTTTCTCGCAGTCAAAAGTTAAAGATTAACGAAACATTACTTGAAATGCTTGGGGCAGAAAAATAGGTACAGACGGATCCTTCAACGTCTGCAAAGGTAACTGTCCTGAACAAAAAACCCTCGAGGGGATCTACTAAGGATTTTGTCTATGTGGGAATTCTAACCCAGGCTCTTATCAAACCGCAGAAAGGTAAACCTATTGGAAAACTCATCGGTCCTCTTCAACCTGAACTCGAACGAAAATAGCACTCAGGATACATGCTGCCCATTGTACTATTTTAATGTTCATTTTAATCTGTTTGGGTCTCAAGGAACTAAGTTATTCGTCTCTCAACACATCGCTTCCGAAAACATCATACCTAACCCATGCCAAGGGCGGGTAGGAACAGAAAAAGTGTTCCGTCGTCTTTCCCCCTGTCCCAAATAGACAACGCCATGTATGCCGCTCACAGGTGTTTGCGCCAAATGTCCAGTCAACAGTACCACAAGTTGTCTGCAGTCCAATCCGTTCAATGAAAGTAAATACCTAGCGCAACCTGCCGACACTGGGTGAAGCATGAGATGTCCACCCAGTTTCTGACATTGGCTTCAATTGCTGAAGATGGGAGTGCTATGATTGGTTTCGGACCGAGGAATACCTGGTGTGAGCCCTCTCTGGTAATCCCGAGTGACCTGACATACAGAGTAAGACAAATTCGTTATGCTTTCCAACAAAATTTAGCCGAGACTAGCTCTGCCGGACAAGTCCTGAAGTAGCTAAGGGCTGACCAATGCCCTGAGTGCAGCTTGGTTGTCAGTACATGCACGTAAACTCTTGCATTTCCACCTGTTTTTCACCATATAGTCCAAGGCCTTGATGATTGCAAATACCACGGCTTGGAATACCGAGGTATATTCCCTAAGAGAAACGTGAGGTTTATGCCAATTACCTATCATTAAGATTTTACTGTATGTTAGCCCGTGTTCAGAGAACTTAACCATGTATAATCTACTCAGCAAATGCATTGAAAAGACACTTGTGTCCAGATCTCTGCCACCAGCAATTTCCGCCTCGCCCCACCCAATAGCATACCAACATCTATTTCCTTTAAGCCTGCAAGTGTCCTTTAAGGCCTCTCCACGTATAAAGGCACAAAGCGATGGTAACAAGAACAACGTCATGTGTGGAAGAGAAAGCTCCCGTACAGTATACGATGACTATCCTTTGATGTTTGGCAAGCAGATTTCCAACATTATTGAATGAGAGTATGCTCCACCATACCGCTGATGCATAACGGATTCAGTATTTCTTGCTTAATATAACCCCGCTAATTGGTTTCCCCGCACTATTGGTTAAAAATATGTGCTATCGAAAAGAGATATAAATACTTCAATTTTTCCCTGCTTATTTGATTACCCGCTTAAATGAACCAAAAATTTGGCAATTTTCGAATACTGCGAGAACACTGTAATCGGATTGATTATTGGCGTGTACCCCTTGGTGACAGACCCTACGTTTTACCAAAGACCTGTTTACGCTGCTAAAAAGCCGACAACGCTTTACAGGTCTTATGCTCAATGTGAGACTACCATGGAAGCCGGGCTCCCCGATCGAATCTCGGGGCTCAGGGTTTGCCACAATATTATCGGCGTTCGGGGAAAATTCCCAGGTGTATTTATCTGGTTATGTTTGTGCCTTTAGCTAAGGAAAGTCATGTTGCGTTGAATGTTTTCACATAGGCTGTGACCCTCCAGGGTTGATTTAAAATTTTGTTAAGAAAATTTTAATACTAAAGCCAACAAAAGTGAAGATTAATAATTCAATTTTTCAATCTCGTGGTCTGGACATCCGAAAAGGTGGTAAGTTGCCGCACTCAGGCTTGCCCAAGCTCAGTTAACCGTTTCAATATTTTTAGATGTTTTCTACTTTTCTGTAAGGTTTTTCGCTTTGATTTCTTGTTTGCATGAACAAATGATTAAATTACAATAAAACGCAGAAATACAAAAATAGCACAAAATTCATAATTGAAAGCGAGTACACATGACAAAAATACACTGATACTTACGGTGACCATCCGTCTTATATTATACGGGACAGTCCTCTTTTTTCGTCAATTGGCCTGGTAATTTATTTATTTCATACGGTACGCCAAATGTTCCGTATTTTTTTGTTATGTCCCATATTCGGTATTTTGGTGCATTGCTCATAAAAATGATATGCCTACGAAACAGGTTTTCTTTTAAAATCTGAACGCTTGTGATTCGAATTGAGGAACACATATCGTCGCTACCATGTCAAACTATCGAACGTGCGTAAATGCTTTTTCAATTACGATACCTTGCGTATGCAATTAGAGCAGAGGTGGGCAGCTTCGGTAGAGCATTTTTGAAGTGTGCGTGCAATTGATGTCACTGTGTGCATGCGAACAAGTCCCCTGCAGTACGGGGGAGCGACTACAGGACTGATGAATCGGTAGCTACCTTTTAAACTCCTTCAATTACCGACCGACTACTTGCAGTGCAGTATTTCAGCGATTACTTTTACCATCCCCCATCGGCTCACTCTGCACTACCGGGAGTAACTTGCGTGAATTTCGGGCGCCCTCTGTCGTAGTTTTTCGCTATTCTGCTTCCGACTGGTTCGACTCCGCACTACCATGTGCACTACCACGGGTTAATAGGGTAGCTACTTACCTAGGAGTCGGTGCAGTAGCGGTTTAAAAGTAGCGATTGACTCCAGCAGTACTGGAGGGTACTTTTAGAGTGATACGCAAATTGCAAATCGTCAAATCTAGATTAGTTAAACATTTCAATTAAATTCAACTTGAAGTTAAATACATTAAAATTAAAATTTATAACTTCGGAATATGTGTTGCAGAGTCGGATGCATCTTGATATAGGCTTATTATATGCATAATTAGATTTATGTACAGCAACCGTACAAATTCTAAGGGGCCTTAATTCACGTTTAGGATGATGGAGGTTTAGCAAATCGTAAATATCACTGCAGTATACTAAACCGTAAAGGACATTCTATATAAACATTATTGAGAAGTAACTTCTCCTATCAGATAAGCTCTGTAATCCTAACAGTTTACGCCTACCCAAATAATCGGGACAATCAGTTGGCCAATGAAGTTTCGATAATGCAAACTTAGTGAAAGTTCTTTGCACTCTTTCTATTTTGTTCGAATGAGGTTGGTAATAAGGGCTCCAAATTATACAACAATAATCTAGGAGACTACGCACCAAAGAAACATACAACGATTTTAATGACATTGGATCAGAGAAATCTTCAGAGTTCCTACGAATAAACCCAATCATTGAAAAAGCTTTAGACACAATATGGTCCACATGCTCCGCAAAAGTTAATTGCGAATCGAAGATCAGACCCAAGTCCTTTATCCTTTTATTTTTTTCCAATATCTTACCATCAAGATTGTAATTGAAAGTACAAGGACTAGTCCTCCTCGAATATGACACAACACAACATTTTTGAACATAGGTATAATAGATATAAATTATTCACTGCTTGAAAGTTTTCAAGGTCAGTTTGAAGATTACTGCAATCAGTCATGCTACGGATTCTCATGAACAACTTCACATCATCCGCGAACATTAAACATTTCGCTTTAAGAAAATTATTAGGTAAATCATTAATAAAAATGAGAAACAACAGTGGACCGCAGTGAGTCCCCTGAGGTATGCCAGACCATGCGTTTACTATTACAGATGATTTCACGGTACCCATTTAATTTTTTTTTTGTGTATGAAAAACAAAAGTAGACTTTTTATTCATTTCAATAAAAAAAAATTTAATTTGATTCAATTTGCATACACTCACCCTTTTTTTATTTACCAATGCACTCACACTTTCCAAATTGCCTATCACCAAATTTTTCTTTCAAGACGATAAGTAATTTCTCGTTAATTTGAACAGCTAATCGGTCGTAGCTTTGGGAAGTGAGTTTTTGTTTGCAGAAAATTGTCTGTTTAATAAAATAAAGAAAACATAAAGAAATCTTATACTTGTAAGCAAAGTGAACGCAGGGTTTTGAACGTGTAAACGCAAATTAAGCGAATAAATTGTAATGTTCAATTTGGTTGTATTTTCAAAACACTTTTACCTACCAACAGCTTCATCAAACCAACCAAGCTACCAACGGGGAATGAAGCTACCAACGGCAACGCTGACATAAGTAGTGAACATAAACGGCAGCCTAGAAAATGTGCACATATTCGATTTAGCAACAAAGCAGATTCATTGGCATTCAGCGGCGTAAATCCGTCATCAAAAGCGACAACCTAATAGCACGAATGTAGTATGTATAAGTATGTGTGGGTGAATGCGCTGACGGCATCGAAAACCGAACAACTACAACATCTTACAGCCAGCAAATTCACGAGTCACCGAGTGCGGCAATCAACATGAACTGGCTGCCTGCCTGTCACTGCTTAGTTGCCAACATTGTTTGCTGGGAAGCCAGTGTTGAAAAAGTATGTCGAAGAGTAGGGGAGAAAATGAGAAAATTCATAAAATGCACCACGAGTAACACCCGATATGCATGTATGAACATGTGCACGTGTGTAACTCTTTACTTGTTGGGGGAGAAGGGGGCTATTAACCAAGTGCTCTTTTAGCGCGTGCTCTCTGCTCAACGCTCTCTTCGAATTGGTTCACTCGGCTTTTATATTTGTTTTCTATGCTTCTACTTATATATATTAGTATACATATGAAGATAAAAATGATTGTCCGTTTGTTAGCAAAGTAATGACGTCGTTTAGGTTGACGTGCCTAATAGCAGACGCCTCTGCATATCTCGTCAGTACAGCCATAAAAGCATCTCTACGAGTAGCTGTGTGCAGCTTAGTTTAAAGTTGAGTGTGTGGGTTCACGCGCGTGCGGTGGTACCTTCCGCGGACCGCTAGTCCCCTCTTTCTCCGTTTGACAGCATCCACCCTTTCACTGACGTCACATTATTATATTTTCGCACTAGTAATGAATATTAAATTTTAAATAGGTATACGTACTTTAATAGTAAACATGTATTTATTATTATTTTATTATTCCTTACACTCTCATTCTCATAATAATGTGACGTCGCACCATAATTTCACGCCAAAACTTAACCGTCAGGAAGTTTCAAAATGGCTTAAGTTGCGAGTTTTTACTAGTTTGGCGTTCAATAACTTTTTCTGAAAATATTCTCTTGCTCTCAATTTTACTCTCTATTTTTCTTTTACGCTCTCGCTGCAAGTACTTACTGGAAAAGTTATTGAATAGACCTATTCCAACCTCAAAGTACCAAAAATTAATTTTTTGCTTCTGTTAAATACAAAGTGTGAAGAAAGCATCCCTTGATTCAAAAAAATTGGTGCTCTTAGGCACTCTGCACATTAAACGCATAATCATAGTAGTGTAATCGCTTCGGCATACTAAAGTATAAAGCTTTTATGCCGAACACATATATTTCAATGAAGCTCTGTACATTACGATTAAAAATCATGTTTTCGCTTAATCATAAAAGCTTCATGAATCGCAGCGCCCAACATTGTAAGTAGTGTTGTTCCGATACGACCTTGTACTCGATACCTGTACTCTTTAAAAATATTGAAGAAAAGTATCGATGCCACAAATGTATCGGAGAGAAGTCTTGAAGAAAGTATCGAGTAATTACTTGTAGTTACTCGTATCGGAACAACACTAATTGTAAGGCGCTTGCAGTTTTGAAAATTTTTTACTTTTTTGTGTCGGAAATAAAAATGATTTGTCAATTCAATAGAAAATAATTGAAAATGAATGATTTCGTACTAAAATTCGTGCAGATTGTATTAAACGACAAGCGTTTATGCAATATTTCGGAGCAGAAATATTTGCGGAAGTGCGTAGTTGCGAAAGAACGGCCAGAAAATTTGTTATGTGTAGAAAGTGTTTATTAGCTGGTGACTTATGCAGGGCGTGCAAGTGTGCAGAAGTCGGACCGTCATGCATTCGTTTCGGCATGACGAAACGATTACTCTACTTTGATTAGGAGCGTATTGTGCCGAGTGCCTTAGTGTGGTAAAACGCTTTTTTCCCAAGTTTTTTATGCTTTTTGAAAATTAAAACTTGGCAACACTGCGTCGCAACATGATACAATAATTACAGGTATTGTCTTCCCAGAGAGTTTTGCTTCACATCGAAATTCGTGCTCCCTTATTTTAATTTTGACGCAGTTCAATGTTGATCCTTTTACTCTTATTTGGCTTTGCTTTCTGNTGTAATCGCTTCGGCATACTAAAGTATAAAGCTTTTATGCCGAACACATATATTTCAATGAAGCTCTGTACATTACGATTAAAAATCATGTTTTCGCTTAATCATAAAAGCTTCATGAATCGCAGCGCCCAACATTGTAAGTAGTGTTGTTCCGATACGACCTTGTACTCGATACCTGTACTCTTTAAAAATATTGAAGAAAAGTATCGATGCCACAAATGTATCGGAGAGAAGGCTTGAAGAAAGTATCGAGTAATTACTTGTAGTTACTCGTATCGGAACAACACTAATTGTAAGGCGCTTGCAGTTTTGAAAATTTTTTACTTTTTTGTGTCGGAAATAAAAATGATTTGTCAATTCAATAGAAAATAATTGAAAATGAATGATTTCGTACTAAAATTCGTGCAGATTGTATTAAACGACAAGCGTTTATGCAATATTTCGGAGCAGAAATATTTGCGGAAGTGCGTAGTTGCGAAAGAACGGCCAGAAAATTTGTTATGTGTAGAAAGTGTTTATTAGCTGGTGACTTATGCAGGGCGTGCAAGTGTGCAGAAGTCGGACCGTCATGCATTCGTTTCGGCATGACGAAACGATTACTCTACTTTGATTAGGAGCGTATTGTGCCGAGTGCCTTAGTGTGGTAAAACGCTTTTTTCCCAAGTTTTTTATGCTTTTTGAAAATTAAAACTTGGCAACACTGCGTCGCAACATGATACAATAATTACAGGTATTGTCTTCCCAGAGAGTTTTGCTTCACATCGAAATTCGTGCTCCCTTATTTTAATTTTGACGCAGTTCAATGTTGATCCTTTTACTCTTATTTGGCTTTG
Source organism: Rhagoletis zephyria (assembly GCF_001687245.7). Classification (NCBI taxonomy): domain Eukaryota; kingdom Metazoa; phylum Arthropoda; class Insecta; order Diptera; family Tephritidae; genus Rhagoletis; species Rhagoletis zephyria. Next base: position 13,409 of record NW_016162899.1, on the reverse strand, counting down.
CTTTCTGTTTTCGCTCAATTTAATTTTTACAATTTTTCAAAACAAAAGAAAAAACGTTTGAAATGAAGTGAGCCATTCAAATTTCGAAGTTATTTACTAAGCAAACGTTTTTTTTCGGCTTTTGTAAATTAAATAAGTCCTCTGCAAGAAGATTTGTTTAAAAAAAATACGTGTACATATATGGTATATGGGGTATGGAAATATCCCTTTTCCCTAGCACTACCTTTTAGTGTGGACAGCAATGATGTTTTTCAAATAAGGCAGATCGGAATATGCGCTCTTTGGGAAGACAATATCTGTAATTATTGTACCATGACGACCACAACGTGCGATACCGTATACAAAAATAAAACGAAAAGCAAATAAGAACAAAATTAGAAACATACTCTCACGTTCATACTATTTCCGCCAAACTGCAAATTACATCACAAGTTGATCGGTGGCGCCGACAGCGAATCAATTTGCAAATCGATGACAGGACGTACATATTATGTATATAGCATCAGCAGTGGAAAAGTTGGCCATACGCTACCCCACGGGGTGACAATGGCATCCGTCGGATACCGGAACCTCTTAAAGAATCCTTCAGAACTTTGTGTGTTTCAATACTGGAACCCGGAACAACTGTACAAGTCCCTCGACGCCCCTGCTGTTGAGGTCAAATGTGTCAATATCATGGCGAATTAAAATGTAAAAGGTGGTTGCAAGCGCAAATGTATATGTACATATGTACAAAGTAAAAATCCCGTATATTTTGTTATTACTTTTTGGTATTTTCATCATTTCGTTATGTTGACATCCTAACATCGTCTCCTGGCGATTCAAGGGGAAGTGTCCACACACAGCTCTGCGTTGCTTGCCACAATGAACCCTTAGCCGCGAATACTTTGGTCAATGAATTAATAGTTGCGTTCCTCAACTCTTCTGGATAAAACCTGCAAACATGTCACAAATCAAAAGAAGCCAGAGAACCGAGCACGGGACCGCTTTCTGGTAAACTCCTGTAAATCCTTGCAACTTCTTGCGAGTTAGGGAACGCAACTAATACTAGCGGCAGATAAATCAAAATTTTAGATCGATAATTGCATTAAAAACGATATTTCTTGCCCGCATTTGATTACAAAGGAAATTTGTTTCACATAATTTTGATTACATATTCGCAACAACTGACGAACGATGCACAGTGATCGGACTTGAAAAGAATTCTGTGTGGTAGAATCTGGAAAAAAATGTGGTAGATCTCAGTTTTTGGATAGTTTATTATGTATTTATCTTTTTTTTGTACTACGAAATAGAAAATATAATAAGTATTAATAGTTCAACAAGTTTTGACTATTTTTTTTTTAGTTTGTTTAATGTTTATTAATTTTTTACAAAAGTTTAGCTCATTGTCTAAAAGACCAAATAAATCCGAGTTTCGAATTTTGGGCAAAATTAAAAAAATTGTGCAACGTTTCACATAAATTACAAGCTTTTTCANGGGCAAAATTAAAAAAATTGTGCAACGTTTCACATAAATTACAAGCTTTTCAATTAGAATCTCTAGAAAAAAAGTTTTAAATTTAAGTACATGTAATAAAGTGCAAATTTTAACTTGCTAAAAACTGCGCTGAGTTTTGGAATTCTTTTCTTGACAGTGTTAAGCAGTTCCTTCCTTATAAAGATATTTTTCGAACCTACTTTGAGAGATTTCTCCAACGTTGCGGAGTGCTGCCAGCTTTTCTTTTTATCACATCACGATTTAGCGAACAAAGGTGGTGCGTTCCACAAACTGCTATTTGGGTTTTTCCTATCCTCAAGTAAATGTAAAAAATGCCTCAGAGACCGAAAATAACTGGTTCACATTAAACACATTCTAACTTTTCCTATCATTAACCATTTATTTTTTTACTTTTTGTGATATATCACTCTGAAAGCGTGAAAAAGATGAGGATGAGGGTACCGATAAAAGTAAAGATGGAGATAGAGGAAGAAAGATTAATAAAAGAAAGGTAATTATAGAGAAAAGGGTATAGATAAAGACAGAGGCTCAATTTGGGAACTATTTTGGGATTTCAGAAATTTTCGGGATTCTCGGGATTTATTCGATATAATAATCCATATTTTTATCAGTTTTGTTATCGATGTTTGTATTGATTTTGCTATCGATATTTTCGGAACATATCGAGGTAATAATCGATTTTGCTGTCGACATTTTTATCAATTTTGTTATCGATATTTTTATCAATTTTGTTATCGATTTTGTAATCAATACTTTCAGCGATTTTGTTAGCGATATTTTTTATCGGTATTGTTATTGGTTTTATTGTCGATATTGTTATAGATATTTTTATCGATTTGGCTATCGATTATATATTGATTTTGTTATCGATTGTTTATCGATTTTGTTATCGATGTTTTTATCGATTTTTTATTCGATTTTGCTACCAATATTATTATCGATTTTGCTTTCGAAATTTTGTTATTGATATTTTATCGATTTTGCCATCGTTTTTTTATTGATTTTGTGATCGATTATTTATCTATTTTGTTACCGATTATTTATCGATTTTGTTACCAATTATTTATCGATTTTGTTATCAATATTTTTATCGATTTGGTTATTGGATATTTTTATAGATTTTTTAATCGATCTTTGTTATCAATCTTGTTATCGATTATTTATCGATTTTGTTAATGATATTTTTATCGAGTTTCTAATAGATTTTGGTACCAATATTATTATCGATTTTGCTATCGGAATTTTTATCGAATTTGTCATTGGTTTTTTTATCTTTTTTGTTATCGATTGTTGGATGTTATGGATTTTGTTATCGATAGAGTATAAAGGTAAAAATGAAGATAAAGAAAAACAGAATAACATAAATGTTGTTAGAGCGGACAGGGGTAGAGAAAAAAGACTAAAAATATAATCTTAAGCAAGAGCAGATGTATGTACATATGTATGTATGTATATTGGTATTGAGACAAAATAGATATGTAACGTAAGTTTCACTTCTCCAGGGTGGCCAGGCGCACTTACTTTTTCTTATCACTACTCGTATCCATGCCAAAAAAGCAGCTTGATGTCCGGCCCTTCTTCTTCCTTCAATAAGTAAACTATACTAACTAGAAGCAAACTACCGAAGCACTTCACTTAGTGTTTTTAGCATACCTACTTGAAAACCGTTGCATTTAAAACAAACAGTCAATTCGAAACGTTAAAAAACATAAAATCAAATAAAAGTCTAACCAATGCAGATAAGCCAAAAACTTGTTATGAAAGTTATTGTGAGTGATTTATTTTTTATAACCAGAAGTAAATGACAATTTGTGACACAGCAATAAGTGGGCCGGTTATTTTCGGTCTCTGCTTTAGAACGAACGAATACGAGCTCTCAAACGGTACCGCAATGTGCCTAAATGTGTCTCTCTTCTATACTGGACGTAGGCTGCCACTTCAAGTTAACCTAAGTCCTTAGATGTGACAATCTAGCTAGCAATGGAATAGTGTTCTCCTCCTTAGCCGCCCTTCCTTTGAGCCTTATGCTCTATATATTCTTTAACTGCGCGGACATGCTCACGGCAGTGCAGAAAGTTGGATGTGGTGGTTAAACTTCCAGAGATTTTCGGCACACCACTGGAAGCATTGAGATTATCTTGTCAGATGTCTAGACATAAAAAAAACGGGCCGAAACAAATCGAGTTGAACAGGCTGTCAATCTTGCCGTCTACCTGGGTTATTTGCCTTACTTTTTCCATTCTCAAGTAAGAACAACGCATTTTCATAAAAATACAGATAATTAGGTGTAAGTAAGCGCATGACACAGTAATCAAAAATAATTTACCAATGACTTCGAATACATCCCCTGAAGCAATGTCAATTTAGGGTTTCCCGCAAAAGAAATCAATGAAAAAATCAAAACAAAATGAATCGAATCGAACTGCAAAGCAAACGACAAGCAAACAACACAGAACCGCAAAAGTGATTGACAAAAATAACAAGAAAAAATCCGCAGCCATAAAATAAAACAATGCGCTACATGGAAGCAACAACAATAACTACAAACGTAAATTTATTACCTGAGCGCTAAAACGCGAGTCGGAAGAATCTTTTAAACGCCGGCAAATCCCTCAGGTGGCAATATTCATCACAATCTCCATAAATTCATATCCTTTTTTATCGTCGGTGTATGCAAAATAGTGTGTTTGTTTGCATGTTGACATGAGCGTGCGATATAGGGCCACTCAACCTCGACATTCAGTCAATAGCAGCAAGCAGATGTTGCGACCACTGCGAGATTCGTGCACAGCGAACGTTTTCCCATGTCGCCCTTTCTCCCTTAACCCACACACCATTTTACTTTCCACTGCTGGAAAAAAACCACATACATATGTGTGAAACGTATTTGCATGCGCATGTACATATATATACATATATCATATATGTATATATATACTTGTCAGTATGTTTCTTTTTTGTTTTTGAATCCGTATGATATTTGCCAACATAATGCAAACATCCCTGCAGGAATTCGTCGACGTCTGAAAGAGATAACTAACCTAAGGGCTTGGCCAGTGTGTAGTTCTTCAGTACTATCTACGTGTTTACCATCTCAGTAAATACACTTTTGTAAGCACACAAGTAATTTTAAGCAAAAAAAACCCGACTTCAACTCTCATATAAAAAAAAATATATATATATATATCTCATGATCCACTGATCGGATCAACCAGATTAGTATGGGACTACCTCTGAGACACTACCTTTCCGATGCAAAAAGAATTATCGCAATCGGTTGACGTGGTCCAAAGTTATGCGGCAACATACATAAAAAATAAAAATAAAATTAAAAAATAAAATAAAAATAAAAAAAATATTCCGACGAACTGATAACCTCCTCCTTTTTTGGAAGTCGGTTAAAAAGAAAAGAAAGCCTCCTTGAGACGTTAGTGGCTTGGGTACTCTCGCTTCATTCGTGTTTACTTTGTATATGTAGATACATACAGTAGCTGTCAGTTTATTCGAAGGTTGTTTTGCGCCGTTTTCACTTCATTTTTCCACTTCTCAAAATTAAAGGAACGTTAGTCTACCTGCGGCGGAGTCTTTCTTATGGATTTTTACTCTTTAAATCCGCTTGGTAATTGAATCTGGTGAAAATCGACACAAAGGATCTTTTTCTCGATTTTAAAGCCATTTTTGATAGGACGAAGTGAAGCTGCCTCTATGAGGATATACATATATAAATATGGCATCCACGAAAAACTAACATGGATATTTAGAGAGACATTTAACACAAACTTGGAAAGGACCTCTCCGCGTATGCAGAAGATATATACATCATTGACGTGAATTTTATGGGCGTCAGCGCTGCATTTTCAGCTTTGAAAAATCAGCTTAAAAGGTTGGTCTAGCGGTGGGCGAGAACAAGACACATGAAAGTCTTCGCGTATTGGGACTCACGCCACTGTTGGCAGCTATAACTTTGAAGTAGTGCCAGAATGCCCTCTCTCGACGAACCAAAACTGCGCTCTACAAGTCTCTCATTATGCCCATTCTTTTCTATGACGCAGCAACGTAGACGATGCCAAACAATGGGCTTCGATAGAACTATTCTACGCAAGATCTTTAACCATATTCGCGTGGGAGACAAGTACCGAAGAGAATGAAATTGAGAACTGTATGCGCCTTTTTATTGACATATTGGAAATGATAAAGAAGAATCTCCTAAGGTGTCCTTGTTTCCTTGTTGGCAACGGTTCCATACTTTCCGCGCCATATAAAAACCTCATAGCGGCCATTAATTTGATAAGAACACCACACCCTTGCCCTGTTATATACACACGTCTCACCGCAAGATGGAGGCCGTCGCACCTATTGATGTTATCTGGTTGGAGATTATGAGATTCATACCACCCATGGCTAACTGCGGTTGAGGCTGCTTTCAGCCGACTACGACTTCATATTATCCCACCCGTTGTCCAGTGACCAGTGCATTCGAACCACGTCCTCAAGAGCCGCTATCGTCGCAAAAAGGGAAAAGAACGGAAATATCACGCTGGTTGTAACGAAAAATCAAATAACGCTTACAAAATTTTATAGAAATCATAGTTTTAGATAAGACTGATTAGAAATAAGTCCATTTTAGCGGAATTTATATCCAGTTGCATTTTGTGCTCTTATACTATTTTTCTTTAAGTGAATCCTGTTCCAGTATTTCACTGGTTTAGGTAGATGATAATCCCCTCAAGTCATCAAGATCCATAAAATACTTTATAAACCCAATTCGGCAATAGGAGATTAGGAAACAGGAGGGCGCATGTAGCCAAGAATTCTGATGGAACTCGCATTTTTCAGGCTGCATGGACCTCAACATAAGAGACATGAAACCTAGTCCATGTACTAAAAAAGCTACGAATCAGACATTTGGAACTGAGAGAAAGACCATGGGCCACTAAAACTCTTCAATTCGGCCCAAGCGGTTGGGTTACTTGTTAGACCTTCTAAAATTGAGTTTGTATTGCACATGTGTTTACTTAGGTACTGCTTCGAGTCCAAGCTAACATGAGACAGAAAAGTGAATAAGAGAGGAAAGTAAGGCCTTGCACTCTACTATATTTGCAAAAGAGCCTTTGAGATAAATTGGATACTGTCAAAGTACATATACCATTTGCGTTGCACTGGATAACTTTAGCAATCAAAAAGTAACCAAACTTCGAAAGGGTTCACTGCTAGCTTTCAATAAAAGCCGTCACAGGTTTTCACAATTGATGCAGCCGCAAAGGAGGGCTTGCATTAAGAAAATCAAAATTATTAAAGCGAATTGACCATTTATCGGCAGCAATATTGAGAGAACTTTGAGGAGAGCGCAATAACGAGAGTTATGTAGATGCAGGAAATATCGAGTTACTTTTTTCTGGGACTTCCGTCCCAGGATTCCTGTACCATTTCCATCTACTTTGAAATAGAAGACAGCTGGATCGCCGTCGCAAAAGGACGATATTACTATCTGCAGCGAAAACTTAAGGATGGAGGACCGCAGTGAATTTTGAGGAGAGATTTTTGCCATAAATAACTCTGTCATTCCAACCCTCTAACAGGGAGAGCAACTATCTTCCATTACAACCAAACGACATTTAAAGTGATACAATCCCAAGTAGTGGAAAAGTTTGCTCGTCGCTGGGTCATGTTAATGTTAATATTTGCTTGGTTCCCAAACACAAAAATATTGAAGAAACGAAGTGGCCGACGAGATGACTACACACGGAAGGAAAATTCAAAGAGAGGATTCCTACAATCACCGCGTTTACAGCTGTAACCAATGACCTAAGGCGGAAAGGGTTAACTATGAAGTCTAAACTCTTATGCTATGAAACAAATTCTCCATATATCTTTTTTTTTGCTGGGATGACACCTTTGAGACTGGTTACTGGTTGGTTCAATGGGCACTTATTTAGTTACACCGCTCTGCAGAAGCCGTCATAATGAGAAAGATGAGTATTTAGAATTTATTCCTCCTTGATTGATCGAGTGGTTTCTGGATGGGGCTAAAGAAGGCTTGATAATCAGTTATGCTGGGTATGCGACAAGAGAGGTTAGTTCCCTTTATCCCCCATGACAGCGAGCTATCTCTACGGCTCTGACAGGCATATTCCAAATAAAAACTTCAGCGCACGGTTAAAAACTGGCATCTAATCAACCATCTTTGTCAGAGACAGAAAAGTTCAGTGGTTAGCCCATAAGTTAAGTAAAGGAAAGCATTTGTATTTTCAAATCGCTTCGAATGTTTAATTTTCAATCGCATTAAACTCATAAACAAATCGAAAATTATTCGCGGCAAATAAACACCAAATTCCGTACGAAGTGGAGAAGAAAACAAACCAAATAAATTGTTGTGAATGGGCCACAGCAACGATGACGATGCTCGCCACGCGTTAGCTGTTGTGTTGCACGGTTGTTATTGTTGCATAGGGTTTTTCTGTAGTTGTTGGCTGGCATGTGTGGTGCAACGCATCTACATAAAGTGTCGGCGGCTGCGTACCATAAACACAACTCAACGCTCAATTGTGCGTTTGTATATTTGTATATATGTATGGATTGTGTTCGCCTTCCCTCCGCACAGCTGTATATCTGAGTGGTTGACGTATGTGTGTAAATCTGTAAGCATGTATATGCACATCTACATATTTATGTGGGTAAGTTGGAATTGGATTTTACGCTTACGCGTGTTTAACAACACGTTCTCTTTAGCTGGATTTACATGAGGCGAGAAAAATCGCTCGTGTAAATGGCCATTCAAAAATCGCTTGCTTAAAAGTAAACAGCAGCTCAACTTTTGCAGGCGGTTATCGCCTGTCAAAAAATTGCCTCATGTAAAGTTAGCTTTATATCACACGCGCTTTCGCGTCCTTCTGGCTTCGCGTCGGTGGTGGTGGCTGGTTGTTCGCTTGCTAGTTTGGTTACTTGCCTTCGTTGTTGTCAACATTTCATTATGGTGAGCAATTTTGATACTTTTTACGCGATTGTTTTCTTCTTCCCCATTTGCCTCCCACATTCAATCGCGTTGATTGTACACACTCGCCCTTCATTATTACTGGTATATGTTTAAGCGTGTGAGTTAAAGTTGCTGTGTTATTATTTTTTTAATTTATTACAATTACGCTTTAACGGTATATGAAGTGGAAAAGTAAACAGAAGGAACAAATACTCGGCATTCGTTGAAGTAAAATCTTAAATGATTGTTCATTAAAAATTTATTCGGCGTGCGGGGATTTTCCATGGTTTGTGGTGCTGAGAGTCGGTTACCTCCCTGAAGGCAGTTTAAGTTAATATGTTCTTATAGTCCGTAGTAGGATATCATTTCTCGTAAGGTAGTACCGAAATCTTAAAATTTGATTCGAAATGGGTTTCCGTTGGCTTTGAACTACTTGGCGGCGTTGAGAAATAATTTTTATGAAACTATTAAAATCCTCGTAAACTGGGAACATTAACCGCAAATTCTAAGTAACTCAGTGAACTATTTTTAAATACTCACAATCCATTATCGATAGAACGGGCGCAAAGGCCCGTAAATCTTTCGCAGAATCTTTCTCCCGAAAGCTCCATGAGCTGTTTCATCAGATGCCATGATTCAATAATACAAGGTTCGATAAACTGACAGGTGTCTCTCTCGCACCGCTCCCTTAGCAGCGGCACCGTGTTGCTTCTTTGCAAATTCACTTGGGAAAAGTGTAGCTTTGGTGTGAAATAGAAGAATACGCTTTTGTGCAATATGTTTATTTGTATATGCATATGAAGCACATTTAACTGATTAAAACATAAATTGTTTTTAAATTGTATGTTTACATAAATCTCATAGTAGTTTTATTTTAATTCTGAGTCCTTTTGCAGTTTTTATACAGCTAAATAGCACATAAATTACGTAATTCACGTAGATATATTAATATATCGTTCAATTATTCGTTTAAAATGCCAGATTTCCTGCAAATACATTCGAATTTACAAAAGGAATTTCACTACTAATTGCCTACTTTGCGTACTTTTCTACTACCATTTTCGCACCAAGGGATTTCATTCATCTCCTTTCTCCGTCCTTCGTAAATGAAACCTTTTGTAAGGGAGTGTCAAACCGCGGCTGTCAATAATTATCTAACCTTGTATTATTGAATCATGATCAGATGCTTTCATTGCCCATGCCTCCGGCCCATACACCAGCACAGGAACGGTGAGTGACTTATAGAGTGCGATCTTTGTACGACGAGAGAGGACTTTACTTATCAATTGAATACTCAGTCGTTATTATAGGTGTAAATGCTGATTCTCAAATAAACGAAGTCGNATGCTTTCATTGCCCATGCCTCCGGCCCATACACCAGCACAGGAACGGTGAGTGACTTATAGAGTGCGATCTTTGTACGACGAGAGAGGACTTTACTTAGCAATTGAATACTCAGTCGTTATTATAGGTGTAAATGCTGATTCTCAAATAAACGAAGTCGTCTGTTTTTTTCTAACTTGTAACTGTCAACAGTGACGCATATGTTCTGACTGTTTATGTGATGGCAAGAGATACTTATTCTTGTCTTCGTTTTCCACCGGACCCATTCGCTTTGCTTCTCTATCAAATTCAGAGAAGGCAGAACTGGCCCTGTTTTTACCGATAATGCCGATGTCATCGGCATACGCGAGCAATTATACGCTCTTGTAAAGTATTAGCCTGAGCGGTCCAGAGGCTATTATAATCTTACGCAACATCAGAGTAAAGCTGATGCCACATAAAACTTTTGCTTCGCTTTACGTGACAGATTCGCTTTGACAGATAAGATGAATTGTATGAAAATGCACAAAGCATGCCACATAAATCGTTGAAGCTGCAGCGCGAAGCGAAAAGATGGCCAACTCCCATCTTTTTGCGCGCTTTGACAATCAGCCGGTTTAATATTTATTTTGTTTCATCCAAATTCGAGTTTTCATGCAGAAACATAAAACTTCAATTACATTGCTGATAATTTTAAAGCAAAATATATAAAATCCACAGCAACTTTGACCAGTAAAAAAGCGGTACAAAATTGTTTTCTTGGCGTTCATTGTGGCATACCGTTTGCGTCTGGCGCTTTGCTGGCTAAGTTATAAATGTCACGCAAAGCTGCAAAGTTTTATATGGCATCAGCTTAAAGAGATCACAAGAAAGAGAGTCACCTCGTCTGAAACCTCGTTTGATAACAACGGCTCCCAGATGTCCTTCTCAATTCGGATGGGGCTGGTGGTATTGCTCAATGTCGTTTTACAAAACCTCGTTAGTTTCGCAGGGATACAAAACTCAGACATCTCGGCATAAAGACAACTTATTTTCGTGATTTGACGTATTGTGAATACTTGTTTTATGGTGGATTTGCCAGGTCTGAAGCCACAATAAGGCCCAATAAGTCCGTTGACGATGGGCTTCAGTCTTTCACACAATACGCTCAATAAGACCTTGTAACCTATGCCTAGGAGGCAGATCCCACGAAAGTTGGTGCGAATGGCGGGGCCGCCTTTCTTGTGGATTGGGCAGAACACTCTTGAATTCCAGACGTACTTGAATAGCTCAGCTGGCAGGCCGCCACCTCCAGCAGCTTTATTGTTTTCAGGGGCATTGACACTGTCCTCATCGACCGGGGGCCCGGGTTCATCTTCTCCACTACTTTCAGTGCTGCTGCCTATCAATAGGGTGGAAACTTTTCCTTACTTTAAGTACGTTCTGTACATCCGTCACTAGGTCGCCATGGTAGGAGAATACTCGTGCGCTACGGAGACAACACCTTCAAAATAATCTGTCAAATCTAACCTGAATTTCACGTCCCGACCTAAACCGAAGCTTCTGAATCCCTAAAAAAACTTGTAATTTGCCTTTGATCACATGGCATCAAATGCAGTAACAACAATAATGAATAGTCGCTAGCTCTGTTAGCAGTTTTAAAATTGAATTCGCTTAACTGGATAGTAAAAAGCCGGCCAGCTCTGAAAAACCTGCTCTAAAATGTGTAGGCGTTTCGCGATCATATAACTTACGTATGTGCATATATATATTTCAAGGTGGTATTGTGAATACATTGTTTATGACCGTGAAGCACCGCATATGCTTGTTTGCCTGTCTGTATGTTTAACCCACATGCAGGTAAAGGTCGGTTAATAAACTAACATTTGAATGAAGCCTATGCCATAACCCATAGCATATTACCTAATTTCAAAGCTTTTTAATCGCTTCTGAACTTGTTTACTTTACTTTTTTTTTGCTGATTAGATTTGAGTAGAATTTATATATTTAACAGCCTATGTATATGTAGAAGAAACAGTGCAATGAACTGTTTTATCAAAACAAGATTAACCGAAAAGAGTAAAAAGAAACCAAATACAATAAAAACAATCTCGTAAAATGGTGTACCATTCACTACTCGAGAACATCGTTAACAGGGGAGTTAATTAAATTATCTGAACCTTTCCCAGAGCGCAAGTTCTTTGAAAATAATTGTACACTGATATGAAAAAAAAAACATAATCCTATTGGTAAGTAATAATATTCCCAAACGAAGTATGGCTATTGACAATAAAAATCATCGGAAAATCCCTTACCCCACTTACTTGATTACATAAACAGAATTTGTGCTCTGCATATTGGTATACATACATTTGTACGAGAAACAAGTTTGGCACGCTTAAGCAAATAAGTATGTAAATAAACAAACTCACATGAACTAGAGAAGAAAATCAAAAGCTCATAAAATCTGAACGGCTTTTAATCCTAACAAAGCGTAATGTAAGAAATTCTACGAGTATTTCGTATTTCGCGCTGATTAAATACCCTCGGGCCATTAAGTATCAGATAAATACTTAATTGCAAGTTTGGTAATGCCATGGCATTTGAATGACTACAATTTGCTTAATATGCGTAGTGGTAGTATAGATAGGAAGGATTAAAGGGTAGCAAATTATGTTCACACAAAGTGTAACTAATTGTAAGTTTGTTTGAAAATCAAACGTAGCCAATTAGTGGGCAACTGGTATTGAATAATAAATAAATGGGAAGTGGAAGCTGTTGGATGAGGGCAACAAATGAGCCGAAGGACTTACATAGTATTTACTTTAATTATCTCTTTAAGAGAGTGTAGGCAGTTTCAACGTTGTTTTTGATAGCAAACGAATATGATGCTTGAAAATGTTATTTAGATGTCCGCGGCGTTTGAGAAGCATTCTAGGACACTAGATTGGGCCAAGAAGGTGCTAGCGGCTCGAAGTCGGCTTCCCAGCGGCTAAGGGGGAGCTATGCCTCTATAAAGGACCCGGAACAGGAGCTGCGCTAAAAATTTCCGACGCAATCGCCAACCCCATAGCCCAGATTATCGTAGACCATGGTAAACAGCACCATCTTACGAAAAGAGTGGGAGTACGGGGTGACAGCGATTTTGCCGTTATTTTTGAAGGTGGCCAAAGATAGCTAGGCAAGTTGTGAAAGTATCGGATGACCCTAGGCTCTCTTCATGTGCAATTTCTGGCTGACCAACGATCGGCTTCGTTGTACAAAGCTGCAGTAGCCTCGGGTGGATGAGCACCGAATTGGGTGCACGACTGCATAACAAGATAGACACCCATTAATATCAAGCATTAGCTGAGAGCTACCCCCCGATCAAAATCCGAAGGCGTCAATGGTGGATTATCACTTATATCTTCTTTTCGGGGATCTTATTAGTCTTGAGCTCGCACGGAGGATTATTGTCCTTCAGATAAACATCTAGCACTTCNGCATAACAAGATAGACACCCATTAATATCAAGCATTAGCTGAGAGCTACCCCCCGATCAAAATCCGAAGGCGTCAATGGTGGATTATCACTTATATCTTCTTTTCGGGGATCTTATTAGTCTTGAGCTCGCACGGAGGATTATTGTCCTTC
>NW_016162898.1:0-39680 GCF_001687245.7 Rhagoletis zephyria | reverse complement strand
AAAGACAAAAAAGGCCAAAAGAAAAGTGTGACGTCAAAAGAGGCAAGCAAGCAAGCAAAACACGGCAACATGCTAAGCACGTGTGAATGTGTGTGTGTAAGTGGGTTGATGGGTGGTGGTGGTGGGAGGTGATTTTTACGACGTTCATAGCGAGGTGAGAAATGGGTGTTGCATGTTCGCGTGCGTTGCGGTGAATGAGGGCGGCAGGAAAGCGAATGGGTGGAAGAGCTTTGGCGAATTTCAACAAAAAATAATAAAAATAAAGTAAATAAGGCGTTTTGCGCAAGCATTTCAGGCAGCTTTAATTTTTCTATTTTTTGGATTTTTTTCTTGATTTTGCAAAATTTAATTTTATTTTCATTTTTTTTTTAACACAAGTTTTGTGTTTTTCTATGTACCCAAAATAACAAAAAATTACGTTTATTCTCTTTTCATTCAATATTTGTAAATTTACTTTTTTTGCTAATCTCGTTTTAATTAAAAGTTACTGCAACCGTTTTCCTTAAATCGTCCTCTTTTTATTTTCTAATTTTTTTCTCAAACATACTCTCTTAATTTCCTACTGTGTCGCACAAAATTTCTTGCCTTGTTCAGTGCAGTGATGCAATCGTGCGGCAAGCGCATTGGCATAAATCGCTACGCCAATGCGGGCGGCTCATTTGCGAATTATGCAGCACATACTTCAACACAACATGCCATGCTAAGTAGGTATATAAAATAAATGCATACATAAGGCAACACACGCGCGCCAGCTAAATACTTCACGACCGGCGGCGGCGCTGGCCAGGAAAATGTTGACTTGACTTTCAGGATTATTTTGCAAGCGATTAGCCAGCTGAACATTGATTGCGCCAAAAGACGTGTAGAGTGTAAAATTATTTGTCGATGTATACAGCGATTAACTACAGGCGAAAGGAGGTGCGGGAGTTGGATGACAAATACATAGAACTTACCAAGCAATGCAACTAGAAACAATTGAGCAGCACTTTCCATTGTTCTCGTGCAGTTTCGCTGCGGTAGAGAGAGGGATAGAGAGAGAGAGAGAGAGAGCGCGTCCTGGCATGCACTTACCTGCAATTAAAGAAAATAAAAAGAAAATTAATAAATGAATTTCATTGTTTGAGGAAGAAAGAAATCTAGAAAATTTACATAAGATTAATTGCAGTATTTAAATAAAGTAGGCAAAAAGAAAATCTTATTAAAAAATAACATTTAAAAAACAAAATAATTTCCACAATTGGCGACTTTTGCCAGCTGTGGCATGTTATGCGGTGCATGTGTTTAATTATTTGTTAATGACCAGCAGCAGCGACGGCAACGAGCGCAGACGGCGAAAGAATTTTGCTGGCATTTTTTCGCCGCCCACCAAGCACCAAGCGCTCAGCGTGCAAGCGACAAGGTGCCACAGTGCAATGCAGTGCAAGTAATTGTGGACATATTTGCCACTTTTTCTATTTTTTCGCCTTTTGGCATTCGTGGCAATTATTACAGCGACCACCCCAACCGCTGACCCTGGACAATACTCGTACATAGTTAAGATAAGTGGCAACACAATTTGGTTTTGGTTTGTAAAATATATGTTTTACAAATGCAATTATTACTTCTGCAGCGCGAGAGGGAGAGAAAAAAAAATATTAGCTGCAACAAGCGTTGTTGTTGGCGCATTTATTGCGCTAACGTGGCCGAAATAATTTTAGCCAATGATTTATGTTTGCTTCTCGCGCTACAAGTGGCTTTGTAAGATTTCATTTTTTAGCCTCATAAAAATAATTACCAGTCGAGTCTACTACAACTCGGCTATTCACTCGCACACACATCCAAACTTTTAAGATTTTCTTTTTTCGTATTTTCTGCTCACTTCTGCTTATTTTTGTACACTTTTCACCTTTGTTTGCTCGACGTATCGCCTTTGCCCGGGTCAAGGATTAAAATGTTGAGATAATTTAAATACATAATTTGCGCCAATTTTGCTGCCGCCGCCACCGCCGCCGCCGCAACCACCATCGCCACCACCGCCGCAGCCGCCATTGCCACCTTTTCTGCTAGTTTTTACTAAATAGCCGCCTATATGCCGCCTGACTAACAAATTTAATTGCAGACGATTATGAACTGAGTATTTGCGCTTTTTGTTGCTGCAGCCTCATTTTCGAGGTCCGCCCGGTAGTTGTTTGAGCTGTTTTTTTTTTTTTGATTTATTTGTTGCCTCTAATCTCGAATAAGTTTAACTTCAACCATATTTCTGTTGTTGTTGCTTTAATTATTATTACTTTTTGTACTTTTTACAGAACGTAAATGCCACAGAAAATATCGTAATAATTAAGTAATTAAATCAGAAGTGTTCTACAGTGTAGGTATGTATGTATGTACCATCGAGCGCGAATGGCGGGTGCTGCCGAGAAGGAGATTTTTTTTTCGCTATGCGAAAACCTTGTCCGCATGAAATATCTTATTAGGTGAATAAATAAGTAAAATAGTTTAGATTAGATCCTGAATCTTCAATACAAAGCGGTTTCTGACCAGAGAAGAATGGCACTTGCCAATACCAAAGGCAGATGATGGTTTTTATATCGATCGATGATTAAAGATGTAGCCAGGAATCGGCGCGCAGGTCTTCCAAACAACTGCCATGCCTTCAAAGCAAAGATTTATGCAATAGGAAAATCGTATACTAAATGCTGTGGTGCGTTGGTGACACTGGACATCAATCACTGGACGTCAATCATTTCTAGGTTCCCAGAGTTAGCTACATAGAAGGAAGCGAAGCAGTTTTTTATATAGCCAAAAAGTGAGGCAGTATAAGCTTCCGCTAAGGATTAGATTATTAGAGAAATCTATGAAAACTTGCGGACCAAATTGGCTAATTCTTAGGCCGCGAAAGACTTTCTGTATTTCGAAAAGTGTGCAGCAAGAGTTCTTAAGAGAATCACACCGGGACACTATGCTCTCCAGAAGCTGTCGCGATCGAAATGGGGAGGAATCAACTGACCACTTTCTGTGTCGATCTGAGGGCCTAACGTCGAAGCGACTCACGACACCTGGGACACGCTGCTGCAGTAGTCTTATGAAGATATCGGAAATGGAACTTTAGGAATCAACATTTTTCATTTGGAAAAACAATTGGTTTAGCAGGTTAAGGCCTCGACTATTTTTTCTTTTTTTTTTTATAAATGTCCCTTAGGGTACTAACAATGGGCAAATACGTTTCCGAGAGGGCGTGTGGAACTACCAAGATGTGCCTTTCAAAGTAACATATCTTAGCTGATGAATTCATTTATATCTTTTTTATAAAGCGTAATAAAAATATAAAAAGAGAGCAAATGGAGCGTAGAATAGAGAAGGCAGCATTGATAACCATTAAGTTTTGATAGAACACCTNTTATCTTTTAGATATAGCACAATTAAAATGGAAAAAAGAGAGCAAATGGAGCGTAGAATAGAGAAGGCAGCATTGATAACCATTAAGTTTTGATAGAACACCTTTGCTGACAATAAATCTTCTCCCAATTTACTTGTACATCCGAGGATAACTGAAACTTGAATCAGCCTATTTGACTGAAACACGTCCTCCAAACAAAACATCCTCTCTTTCCTTCTGATCCGTGCAAACTCCTTTGCTTCCTCCAATCTGAGCAGATATTCACAAGAATGTATTCGATTTCGCTTCGGTGGGAAAGAACTTTAGACATTTTAATGGCAGAAAAATTAAGCTGTCTGCTTATCGGATTCAATGACAGATTCCCCAAATAGTATTCGAATCCATAACCGAATATTCGACATACTTTCGCGATTCTATCGAAAACCAAAAGAACAAAATACTACATTTCTTTCGACCATTTGCTATTTATTATAGAATCACCTTCGTCCAAAAACCCAAATAGCCAGACGGTTATTCCAAGTTAATCGGTGCTTAATTTTCCAACAAATAGCTCATCACCCAAATTCCAGCGAGTTCTTCGAATATTAACATAAATCAATTTAAAATTACGTTTAACCGTTTTTGGCATTTTTGACATCCCCGCAGACAACAAACCAAACAACAAACAGAACAACAAAAGCACTTCGAGCAGCCGGCAGACAACGGCGGGCAGTTAGTCAATCTGACTGCGTAAATTCAATGACCAAAAATAGTCAAAAACTGTTTATGACTCCATTTTCGGCAGCAGCGCAAAATGTTGTATTTATGTACGAATGCTGTCGAAGTAACTAACAACAATATTAACAACAAATTACAAAATTTTTACGAAAAAGCAGGCTTTATTTTCTCGAAAGCTTTTTGGGAACCACAGAAATAGCTACTTCTTCTGCTCCTGCCTTGGCTATTGTTGCAGTTGTTGTTGTTTTTGTTGTTGTTGTTGTTGTGCTGCGGTATAGCACGCACCTGTTCATTCGATTATTGCCACTAGAGTACATACAATGCTGCCGTTTGGGAAGCTGTCGCTAGCTTTTCTATTCGAGATCGTGCCGACGAATATATCTCTATATGTGTGTCTATGTTTATGTGCACGCTGGTCTGGTCTATTAGCCAATTTGCATATAAATTCAATATTTCAACCAACTACGTACACTCTTATTTCAAATCGCTGGTTGACGACTAGCTTAGCAAGCGATTGTAAGCGATTGGATTTCGAGCTCATAAGTTACAATATCTGTAAATTTGTTAGCCCATTAAAATTCCAAATATCGAAGCCAAAACATATGTTAATTTACGAATTAAAATATCAAATGCGGAATTTACGGGGAATTGTGGTCGTAACGCAGGCGGTAAGTAGCCGGTGACTAAAGCAGCACTCATTTAGTAGTAGCCTTGCTAAGCTCCAACAAAAAACAAGAAGTTTAAGAAATAAATCGTGGCGAAAGACAGACTTTAAGGCAGCCCAAATGTTGCTCTCAGAGCTACAAACGGGGGGATGGGGGGGCCGCGCGTATGTGGGGCTGCGGTCGAAGGGCTGCCGACGACGCGCCTCAGCAACATTCCAGAGCAATTTTTCAAATATTTTCGAATAAAGCGCGGCATTGTTGCGCTTCATTCAACGATGCTGTCAGCGATAGCCGCCTGCAACTGCATTCCACATTACAATGGCAAGTGTTGAATGGCGGCGGCCACGCGCGTGTTAATTTGCGGCTTAAGCTTAGACGAGCAACGCCGCTGGCTGCCTGACTGTCTGCCTTGCTATTCGCCACTATTATTATTATAATTGGCATTTTTGTTATATTGTCGCACGATTTAATTGTTATTCTCGTTGGTATAATGAGCGTTTGTTTGCAGTTAAGCGGCTTAATGCAGCTGTTCATTTTATAGCTTTTCAATAAGTTTTGTTTGTTTATATGCATTGCTATCTACATACATATCTACATAGGGATAAGTCTTAGCTTCCACACATTTTCACTGCGCTTTCTTGGAGCATTAATTTTCATTTTCTTTTATTGCTTTTTACTTCATCATTTTTACAGCGTTTTGGTTGTCTTTTGTAGCTAAGCTCAGCTCAGCGCTGTGGGCCACCATTTCTTCTTCTTTCGTATAGCAGCAGCAGCAGCTCCAACACTCGCTGTTGTTTACCTTGTTGTAGAGCGCTTAGCTCATTTTAATTTTTCCATCTTTAATTTTACTGCTTAAGTTTGTCAATATTGAAAATAAATAACAACATAATGCGAGTGCCATAGCACAACAACGCAAATATGTAAGTATCTCTATGTACATACATATATGTTGGGCACAAAGCGAAAAATCTCATCAAAAGGAAAAAATCTCTTCATTTCATCTGCAGCTTTGTTCGCTTCACTGAGTCGCCGAATGCGGGATTAGTTGCTGGCTGCGAGCTACACCTGCATTTGCTCCTTTCAATCCGCGCCCACAACAACACAATTTTCGTCTTTTTTTTTCTTTTTGTAGCACACATTTGACCGCAGTTTGGTGCTAGTGTTGGTGTTGTTGCACTTTGTTGTGTCACATAAGTGTCAATCTTTGACGGCTTAAATAAATAAGTTCGAAATTCGATGACAGATGCACAGCAGATGCGCAGAAACCAAAACCGAAACGAACTGGCAACAAATGCTGCAACATTGTATGCAAGAATGATTTTTAAAGCTCCCCTGCGGGAAATTGGACCCACAAACTGTATTTCCATTGCTTCGAATACTTAACTTCAGCGCATATGGAAGAGTCCGCTTTCCTTCTTAAGATAAGAGCTGATAGGCATACCGACTCGCCTCACGCCAAGTGGATTCCAGTCTACAGCAACTTTTGCAATTTTATCGACTGATTTTCCCAAAGTATTTGTAATCTACCCTCATTTACGCTTTCGAATTTCAATGACCAAGGGCTGATCAGCACCTGCAGTGATTGGAAGGAGAGTAAATGAGTATTATACTGTGTAGGCACGTATTGGTATGAGATTGGTGGCGTTACCATTATCTCCGATTTTGGGTTTTCGTGAAGTTGAGACTTACATGGCATGCATGTTCGACTCTTCGCTACCATAAGCGTAGTCCAAGCTTTCAACCCGACAAAGAAGACCAAATCTAATCGATTATATCTTTATTTATGTGCAGGTGTACAGTTGAAGTTCATGAAACACTCGAAATGTGGCTGCTTCTTACGGATCCAGGGCTCCAAAACTACCCAAGCATAATGTATCTTACAGATTTTCAAAGTCAATAAAAGCCACATAGTGTTGAGAGACAGACTGCTCTTTAATTATGCGGAGTGTAGTGGTCAATGGATAATTCCTACGCCAACTTGCCCATCCCAATACCCTTTTACATACAACTGCTAAAGGCGTGGTAATGAATTCCCACCATAAATACAAAAGGTTTCGTTTTAATTTGGTAGTAGTAGATTTTCGTGCAGGTTTGTTGCACTTCACCATCGCCTTCGCCCAAAGTGCCTTCAGGTCTCCGGACCATCATATGAACGTACTCAAGACTGCTAACTGAGTTGCTTTTATCCCAAGCGTCACGCTCCGTATGCTCGCCACCTCCATACCACAAACCTTCCGTTGCAATTTCGCCTACATATTCAAAGAGCAAAGCGCTGAAGTGGCCACTCTAATTGCCAAGCGTCATTGCTCCTATTTACTTTTGCCATTTTTCACACATATCTAGTAAGAAAAACTATGCGGCATTTTAGAAACCCAAAGAAGTTGCCCCCGACTGGAATACTTTCGCTAATAACTGATTGGCTCTGCTGACTTGCCCTTGCCTTTGGTATTTCAAGGCATACTATTTAGCTGAAAAGCCGTTGCAAAAGATATGCTAGAATACTTTCGTTTAGTGCTTCTCCCATAACCGCATTCCAGTGTGCCCCCTTAAGATGCAGTGCGCCGCAAATAACTCTTCAAATTCAACCACTAAAAGCTTAAGTGAAAGCATATGTATGTATGTACGTGAACACACTTACGCATGACTCTAAACTCTTCAAAAAAAAACAAATACGCTTCAATTAGTTGCATCTTCGCTTTCTCAACAGCCGGCTGACACACAGGTGTTATTGGTGGACACACCCACCCGGGCAGGTCGATCGGCACTCAAATAACAAAATCGACGCGTTCAGTTGACACTCAAACAGCATCAAACTCATAAACAATCATTTTACCGTTTTTTTTGATATTTTTTTTTTGTTTTTGTTTATTTCTTTGTCTTTACAGCTTTTGTTATTTTTGTCCATTGTTGTCGTCTGCCGACTGTGGCTGCTGTCGATACTTCATACATACATACATACATACACACATACGTACCCTTATATTTTATTGTTGTTGCTGTAGCACACAACTGACTCGCATTTCAAATATTTAATTTCGTCTTTACTCAATAAATACCAATAAAATTTCGGTTAATTTTTAAGTTAATACGCTTGTCCGTCGTACCGCACTTGTGTTGCCATTTGTTTTTGTTAGGCACACAACTCAGCCGCCGCAGCAAGTGGGCAACCACCACCCGCAACTGCCGTCACCGCCGCACAGCACATACATACGTACATCCGCATGTAGGCACATAGAGCACCTTGTACTTCAAGCACCTTGGAGCCGGCGAGGAGAGTATCTACATACTTGTAAGCGCTTGAAAGCTTAGTGCGCGCTTGCGCATGCGCAACAAAATTTACTGACCAGCCAATAGCCATAGCAAACATATGAGCATATTTATTTACATACATACATATGTACATACCTACATAAGCACTGATGCTTGTAGTCTCACACACAGTGTTGCCATTATTGTTTTTGCCATCCCGCCAGATTTATAAACAAAAATCGCTAGAATCCCGTTAAATCATTTAAATTCTGTAAACTTTTATGAAAAACGATTTTTTTTTTATAATTTGTCAGTTCATTTTTTTTTTATAAAATAAGAGATGATATATGTAGGAGAAGATGCGATTAGGGCACGACCTTCACCCATAATTAAAATCTTCCACAATCTAGTCGTTAATTTAGGATGTTTAATCCACTCTTCGCGGAATTTTCGCTTGTAGGTTTTTGGCATTGCAGAAGTGTTTTCATGCAATGTCGAAAACGCGAAAATAGTTAAACGTCAAAAATTAGGGACGGCAAGCAACGTTTCAGTGTTCTATCGATTTTTGCATTTCAAAAGGTAAATGTAATACTGTGTTTACACACGGCGATTTTAGTCACAACTTTTAGTTGGAAGTGGTGTAAACCGCCTTTCATCTAACTGCTTTCAACGGAGTTGTAAACACCCTATAAAGAATTGAGATCATTATGAATAAAATCACTAGAATCCCGCTAGTCACCGAATTATAATTTTTCCGCTAAGTAGAAAATAAAATAGCCAGATCTAGTGGGCAAAACACTAAATGGCAACACTGCTCACACACACACGCCAGCAGTGCGCAGGCGTTCGTTTGGCGGCTGCTTTGCTTTGCTCCTCTAATGGATTTGTTAACAAGAAAATATTTATGCATCGATTTTTTTTAAAACATGCAAGCTTATACGGTTGCTTTTGTTATTGGTTTTGTTGTTGTTGTTGTTATGATTTTTATTTGAAGCATTTTGAGTATATTTGTTCATTTGTTTTCATTTTCGGTTTTGGTTTGTTTTTCGTCGCTGGTTTTCGGTATTAATTGTGTTTGCTGTTAATCGGCTTGCTTTTTGCTGTTGTTGTTGTTTGTGTTTTATGTAGGTATTTACGGTACTTTATTTGCTTGTTTAACGATTTTTGTTGAAATGAAAACAAATACGAAATTACATAAATTAAGTGAATTTAGTGCCTGTTTAATGTGTTTGTTGTCATATTCTTCTTCTTCTTCTTCTTCTTCGTCTTCTTTCCAAATGATCTCTTTGCTTTGCTGTGGGAGCCATACAAATCGGCACCGCTTTGGCGTTTGAGCAATATTTTGTTTATGCTTGTTATGGTTATCGTGGTTATTATTATTGGTTTGACAGTGAAATTTATTTATTTGTTTTTGGTTGATAATTCAGTTAGAGCTCTTTTGAAAATCTTTGACTTTGCTTAATTTCACCCAAAGATTTGTGCAGAAGGCTCCTCAGAACAATTATTTTTGGCCATGCATGGCTAACTTATACCTCGAGTATCTTTTCCGAAAAAATTACGCTGTAGTTTTCCTTCAAGAGAGCAACTTTCTATACTCACGAACTTCTTTGACATACATACGTATTTACTTCAGGTTGATAGGTGGCGCGGGCATCACATCAGAGCCATCAATGACAGCCAAGATGCCCTAGAGGCCTTGGAAACTGCTCGTAGTCTTCAATAATTGGTCCTGTGGCAAAGCGAAATAAGCTTGATGTCATGAGGAGATCCCAAAACTGGGCTGGTAAAAATATAAAAAAGGCTGGTAAGTTTGCGAAATGCGAGTCTTTGAGGCATCCATTTGCCCTTTGCAACCATAGTTTCCTGAAAAGACTGAACAGAAAACTCTGGGAAATTCCTTCCCAAAGGGAGGGTACTATAACTTGAGCATATGGTTGGTTAAAAGAGACATAATCAACAATACGCCGCTGTGTACGTCTTGCCTGGGGGAAGTGGATAGATCAGGGCGTGGTTTTTATTGAGAATTCAAAATCATTCAAGGGCCATTGAGGTTTGTCCGAAGTACCTAAAAAAAACCAAAGCTATGAGATTACCTTATCGGTTGAAAACTTTAAAAAATGATTTCTTTCGTTAGTTGTTTGTTAAAAAGTTTAGAGCAAATACTATCTGCATCCATAATTCTCTCCCACAAACACATATACATATGTACTTACATATATAGAGAAATAAGGTCCAGTCAATTGTACCAAAGTAGGCTACTCTCCGTTCCCAAACTTCAACCTTAACCCAACGGCAAAATAAACATGCAGAGCAAATGGTTTTGGAACAATGCAATGAAGTTTTAAACACAAAAAAAAAAACAAATTAAATAAAAACAAATTGTAACAAAAAAACCAAGGAGAGCAGCAGAGGAAGAGCTTCTTCAGCTGAAAATAAAAAGAGCAAAGGAATTCCTGCTGCAAGGACTGGCATGAAGGAATGGCCAAAAGCAAAAAAAAACAAAAACAACAACCATTCAAGGCAACAACAGAAGTGCCAAAATCACGAAGTCTCTACAATGTGTCCCAGTGGAGGGCAACAATGCGCGTTGCATACCTGCCGTCGCCAAAGTTGCGGCACGTTGGCCAAAAAAAGAAAAAAGAAACGACACAATAACAAAAACTCATCGGCTAAAGCATTGGCGCATTGACATCGAATGACAACAGGAAAAGGGAAGCCTGTTGAGTGGCCGAAACTTATTTCCGATGTCAGTTTATAAAATCACCCAAAAGGGAAGACGGGCAATAAAGACTAAAAGACACACAGACAACTGGCAAAAGTAGGGCCAAAAGCGAAGACGGTGACAGTGTATGACAACAAGCGTCTCCATTTGGACGCAATATTGCCGAGCATTCCAAGCACAATTTTTTTTCCACCTCTTAGCCACCAATGCTGCTGCTGCTGAGTGCAACGTCTTGCAGACTGTTTTTTTTTCGCTTTTTCGCTTTTTTATTCTTCCACTTGGCGCAAATGGCATTTTAAAGCGTCGCATGCAAGCACATTACTCCTTCACAAATAAGCTTGTAGTTTTGAGTCAAGCGCTTTTTTGGCGGCGCGAACGCCTTCTCCATTGCCCACACTGACAGCTGGAAATTGAAATCGCTCGCTTCGTTGTTTTGGGGGGGACGGTGGAAAAAAGGGCCCGCACTGATCGTATTAAAGAATTGACAAGGCTTGCAAAAATAAATCTAACACATTTGCGAATAAAATGAAAGCCGGGAGCAACGCCAAGGTGGACAGACAATGCAAACACGTTCAATATACTGCAGTACATGTGTAATTGCTTGAGTGTGTGTGTATGTGTGAATGTGCTACGTTGTTGGAGTAAATTGATACTTTGAAAGCTGCGCTCGGTTCCCACGTTTCAATTTGGCGTTGCATGCGCCGCACCGCGTCGCGCGCGCGCCCTGAGCAGGCCACCAACACCACCTCCGCCAGCGGCAATGACTTGACTGCCGGCCTGCTTGCCTGCCTGCCTGCCTGCCTGGCGGCCGAGCTCGCATGTCCGGTCTGTTACAGTGACACCGAACATATTCAGAATTCGAGCACAACAAGCACAAAGCGCTGGTAAGCAAAAGTAACTTGACTTGAAAATAAAAACACGTACGTGTAAACACATACATACATGTGTATGTACTTTTACCCTGCAGAGAAAGCGCGGACTAGTGAATAAAATTTCTAGTTCCATACAAGATCTTTAGCGCCACAAACGAAGCAGTCCAATAGTAACTAGATCCCTACCAGTTCAAAATCAGCGATAAGTGATTTCATTTCACTTGTTTCATTAGAAATCTATATCTAAGGTAACGAATTTGGAACTGGTTCAGAACTATAGAAAAAGGGATGCAATTGACACTTCCTCGGACATCGCCATGTTAAAATCGCCAGTTGTTTGCATTCAAAAGGGATTTATTGCAAACCAGTACTGGGTCTAAATGTACTAGAAGCGCACCAGTTCAGAACTAGAGATTTTCCCCACAGGGTGGGTACATACATACATCCCTATAGGGTTTGTGCTTGCCACAAGTTGCAGCAAGTGAGTAGTTGTGGTGTTGTTCGCAGCAATCGAACGAAGACGGATGACATGCTGCGGTTTGTGGTATGCTAAAGGATCAAGTGATCGCCACAACAACAACGCAACGCGCCACACACTTATGTACCCAAGTATGTTTGTCCATACGTTAACTACGCACCACAAGCACTATAATCACATCAAGGCTACAAAAACAACAAAACACGCTTGGGACATAATGTAATCAGTACTCAGATTTCGAACCGAACTCAAAAACCCTATGGAAAAAAGTATTAAGAACGAATTTATGTGCGTTTCTTTAACGCCCACAAGTCGTGGGATCATCACCGCCGCAGATTAAGCCAGAGATCACGCGATCTCTCAACATTAAGCCACTACGTGCTTTACTTTATTACAGCGCTTATCTTTGAATATTCAAATCAGCTCATCAAGCAGGCGATCGCATTTCAAGCGGGTACAATTGATCGGACCGGCGAAAGTGGTGAACGGTTTCGCTGCGACAAGACAACTGCATTACTCCAAAGTAGAAGCGAAATTTTTTCTACATACACTGAGCGAAAAAAACGCGTTGTAATATTAATGAAAAATATTATGAATTCACCGAGGGCAATAACGCATAGTAAAAATGAATATTTTTTACTTGATATCGTTTTAAAATTTTCGTAATTAAAAATAACACTTTCATACCACGCTCACGCGCTGTGGCATTGATTCAAACTCAACATTTGAAAGCACATTTAGGGAAGGTACCCACACTACGTGACCCCCCTCTCCCCTCTGTGACCACGCGTGGTATAATCCAAGATCCCCGCTCCCCCTAAAGTTTTCACGTAGTAATGTATGTAGTATGCTTTTGAATCATTTCTTGCTAACAAAAAGTAAAAACAAAAATTATTAGGCTAATAGTATGAATTTGTCTTTATTAATACGGCGCTTGCTGCGTGAAAAAACGCTACATTTTCTTAGAGGATGTTGACTACGCGATAAAAACCTAAGCCCCGCCCCCCAACCACGCCCCGGCCTCACTCTGACCAAGTGTGGTAAAAGTCGTAAAGCCAGTGGCGGATTTATCGTACAGGCAACATAGGCTGAAGCCTAGGGCGGCAGAATTAAGGGGCGGCAAAATTTAAGACAGCTAAATTAAAAGAAAAAAATTTATTTGGTTTCAGCTGCACTTGAAATTGTGTTTGTGTCTGTAAAATATTATTAATGATTCATCTCATTCAATACAATTCAAAATTAGAATTACGCTGCGAATTTTTCCTTAGTATAGCAGTCGTTGAAATTTCCATTTAACTTTCATTCACGCGGCTTAGAAACCTGACGGCGCGCCTGCGCGTGACGCAAAGAAACAGCCGACACGCTGCCCCGAGAACGAGAATCATCTAAAAGGTTACCACACTTGACAACACTGCCGAAAAACGAGCGTGCATTTTCGAGAAAATTCTTGATTCCAAGCCCACCAGTTTTTCATAAGTGTATCATAACGTGAATAATCTGAAGGGCAGCTTCCGTCGTATGTCAAATTAGGCAGTGTATCTGTGTATGGTCTTCTGTTTGTCTTGCGCGAGGTCAAAAAATCTTCAAACAATCATATTTGATATATATATATATTTTTTTTTTTCGTGAAAAAAGGGCGGCAAGTTATGAATTGCCTAGGGGCGGCAAATATTTAAATCCGCCACTGCGTAAAGCGTCTTTTTTGAACACCACTCTGCCAGAAGATATTTTTTTTTAATATCAGCACGACAGTAATGAGACTCCATTGATGGCATAGACTTAAAAAAAGAATTTGAGCATTGCCTCTCTTCTGTTAAGTGCCTTTCTTTTTTTGACAGTTTTCTTTGAACTGGTTTCTGAAACTAAAAGCTTTTAAGTTAAGTTCGACATCTTTTAGATTCGTTGTACACTTTTCCATTTCGAGGTATTACAGTTGGAACAACTTGAATCAATGTATTTACATAAACCTTTTTTTTCATTCCAAGTATTTTGCCAAAATCCTTTAAATATTTTTTTTCTATCCTCATCAGTAATTTGTGTACACTTTATGGCGTAATTTTTGTTTTTTACAGCTACATCTTTCCTTTAATGTCCGTGGCTCTTTTGTCTTTTCATAATTCTAGCTAGTACCGACTTTTTGTTTTCACAAACCAACTAGGATTTTCAATACGAATTTTCTTTTTGCGTCATTTTGATGTCGAGGGTAACTCGTACGATTTATCGGAATCAGTTTTGAAACCATGCGGAACTAATCCTATAAAGCCGTCACCCGATTCAATTCTATAATCTTCATTACTACTGTTATTTTTATTAGCAGAATCCATGACAATCTCCTAATTTAATAAACAATTTACCAATAGTTACGTTCTGTGTTCGAAGTTAAAATAACTTTATAATTATAGTCTAAGAAACTAACTGCTGCTTTTTCGATGGGGTGAACTAAAACGTAACAAACTAATTTTTTAAATGAAAAACAAAGCGTGGGCTGCTTGTTTCTAATTTTTCTGAAATTTTCATCGCTAATTACTTGTTAAGGTCGCTTTTAATTCTATTGAACGAAATTAAAAAAAAATTAGCACTGTTTATTTTTTTTTCTGGATTTTTTTTTAGAATTAGCACATTTGCATACCACTGCATAACAACAAGTAAGAACGAAATTACGGTACTTTTTTTTTAATGATGTATTTTGAGCTGTGCTTCTTACTGCATTAAAATCTCAATTTTCATAAAAAGTGGACTTTTTGCACGTTTGCACACTAAGCTAACGATCTACGTAAGTATTTATATGTACATACATATCTACATATGTAGGTACATACATACATATATGTATGATTCCAGCTGCGTCTATGGCGGGTGGCTAAGACCTGCTGCTGTTGTTGCGCACTTGTCGCTGGCAGCTCCATTTCAACGGCGCTTCTACGCTTATTAATCCAGTTCCCAAACAAGCGAAATACGAAATCGTTCAATTCACATCCGAGACGTTATTTGAGTGGCGTAAAACGCCGGCCGATAAGTCATAATTCAAAAACCGAAGTAGATAAAAATTGACAAAAACGAAATTCAAGATATGAAAACAAAAGAAGAGAAAAAATTTAATTAATTATAAACCCAAGAGTTGGAAACCTGTAAGCGTGCGAGCGAGCGAGTCACATGCAAGCACCGCACCGCCGGATGACAGCTTATGGGCTCACAAATGCATATTAAATCGAAAACACATATTTTAAACAATAAAATCAAAACAACGACCAAAAAACATAATCACCAGATGAGAGAAATTAAAATAAAAGAACAACAAGACGACAAAACCGTAGAAGAGGCGAAAGAAGTAGAAACAGAACCCATAACAACGAAACAGAACGCCGAAACCAGATGGAAAGGGTAGAGTGCTGCAGCCGAAGTCGACATCGACAACGAGATCGAAGGAGGCAAACAAACAGAATTTGTACCAAGATCGATATAGGAAGGCCAACGAAGAGAAAGGGAGGAACTGCCACGACAAAGACAACGCGGCGAGGCGCAGAAACACCTGTCAAACCGGCCGGTCAAATGCGCGCACACCCGCGCCTTCAAGCGGCTGCCGTTGCTGTTGTTGTTAAGTTGATTGTGAAGCAAAGTGCGCATCAGCTAAAGGTCCACCCGTACGCCAAAGAGTCCGTTTGTCAGTTGGTTGGCTGCGACGGCTGTTTATCTCGCAGCTTGGCTGGCTGTCTGGCTGTCTGGCTGTCTGTCTGTCTATGCGCGCCTGCCTGCTGTCCGCGCCGAGCAGCCACAACCAAACGCAATCCTATCAAGTCACTTGCCAGGCAATAACAACTACAACAACAGCGACAACAACCCAACAGCAATCGCAAACAAGTATTGATAACAACAACGATGAAGATGGAGCCAAACCACCAGCCACAGCTTTAATGCCGCCGACGCCGCCAACAACAACAACAGCACTGACAACGGCAACAACCAGCGTAAGCGATTGGTGGTACAGTGACAGCGACGGACAGCAACGAGCATCAGGCAAAGATCTGACAGAGCATAACTAAGAAATCAATGAAAAACGAAGAAAAGAGACAATGAAAAAAGCCACAGCAAATACAAGAACAAAAAAAAAACCCGAAAAGGGGGGCGACCAAGCAACAAGTTGATTTCGTTGCAGCGGGTGGATAGGAATGGCGTCGACTGTCTCGCTGGCTGAATCTCGTTGAAATAGCGGACGAAACGTGAAAAGGTGTGCAGCGTGTAGTTGCGGTTGAAAGTGTGTGGCAGACACTACGCATGCGTCGCCGTCGTATATGCCACTTCTTTCGCAGCGCAATGACAAGCGAGTTTAATGCTCCCCCCCTGCCCCCTTCTGGTAGGAGGTAGGATGCTGCGGTGAGTGCGCTGACTGTGGTGGCTTCAGTTGTTTAAAAAAAACAACTCGAATGTCTATAAAAAAGACATAAACAACCAAAACAACACTTTGATCGGAGTAATGCTGCTTTGATTTTGAAACTTTTGTTCAGGGCACATTGTATGCTTGTTGTTATTGGTGTTGGTGTTGAGGTTGCAGTTGTTGCACGTACATACAACGAGTCTCAAACGCAAACATGATTTGACTGAAATCAATAGAATAGCGCAATAAGAATAGCGTTTACAACGAAAATAGTGCTACAGCGCAGCGCAGCGGCGACAGGCAGGGAATTTAAGCCTTTAAGATGCCGCAGCTTGTATGTATGTATGTGTATATGTTTGTTCGCTTTTCAATTATTATTTAATAGCATTATTAGCTGCTGTTTGTTGTCATTAACAGCAAGTTGTTGTTGTTTTCAGTGTTGTTGTTGTTGTTGTTGCAGCAATAATTGCAGTAATTGCTGTTTATCGCTTACCGACTGCTGCTGCCTCACCGATTCTAATCGCATTTTGTAGTAATGCGTGATTAGTGGGTTCGGCTTGATGATGCAACAAAATTCCCGATCAGTGGTTGTGACGAAGAATCAATTGGAGATGCAACAACCGGAAGTTTTTGAATGTAATTTTTTCCCCGTTTGCCTTTGTTGTAATTAGGCAATAATGCTTTGATTTTATTAGTTACATAAGTTTCTTTTTTTTTCGTACAACCCCCAGTGATGCATGCAGCCAGTTTGAGAGACTTTCGGTGAAAGGATGCAATCAGGTGGGAAAAAATCAAAGGTGTATTCATAATCGTTTCGATATTTTAATCGATATCTATTGTTATCGATAAATCTATCGATAACTTTATCGATATTTTTTTAACATGGATGTCATTAACGATTTACGTATTTTTGGGGGCTTCTTAACATTTCATCAGGTTTTCAATGTTTTAATCGATATTTTTGTCGATATTTTGATTAATATTTTTCTGCGTTATTATCTCGATCGAATTACTATTCTTTTGTGTAATCGATTGATCGTCATTTATCGATTGCTATCGATATTCACTTAGGACTCGCAATCGATATCGTACATACATACACATTTGCAAACCAATCGGACAAAATTATGGAGGCCTAGACAACATTAAATCAACGAATCTTCCATTTGCACTCACGGCATAAACAAAAGCATCAATGCACCGTTAGCTGCACATTACACACAAACACACGCACACACACACACACGCACACACACACACACGCACACACACACACACACACACAGAAAATTAACACTCAATTTGAAATCGCAAATAAAATAATTAATTGCATCGATGATGCAAAGTGAAGTGACGTACGCGAGTGCAGCAAAAGCAAAACATGATCGCGAACAACAGCAAAAAAAAACTCAGAAAGTGTGATAATAAGACAATTTTAAAAGCAGCGCATGCAAACAAAACTCATAATTTACATACATATGTATGTACACATGTACGTTCACGATTGTATGCACTTAAATACGGTATGTTGTTGTTCTTTGTTTTTGTTTTTTTGTTGCTTCAAATCGGCATGTATCAGCGCATGCTGGTTATCTGCACATGCAACGCGTGCAACAAATTGCTCGAGCGCTAGCGCAGCGCCGCAACTGTGAATGCGTTCAAATTTGCCTAAATCAAATGCTAATCAGATGTGTTTGTTAGGAGGTGCGCCGCGGCGCCGCCACCATGCCACACGGCAGCCGCATGCCAAATAGCGCAGAAGCATTAGAAGCAAAGCGCATTGATGGCTACTACAAACATACATACATACATATGTACATACTTACGGCCACCGTTGCTGCCGTTTTGACAAATGTGCCACTCTGCGCATGCGCATCAGAGTGCCAGCAGTTGCAGCAGTGCTCGTAAAAATTTATGCCAAATTAGTCACTTTATCATGCAAAATATGGCTGGCAGAAGTGGTGCTACCGCTTTCGGCACACTCTCAGCGAAGAGAGTGTTTAAGTGTGTTGGACAGGGAGACACAAAGACACGAACTGCGATTACAAAACGATAACGATAAAATTAACGATAATGTTATCGATAACGATAATTAATTTATTATAATAAACATAATGAGCAAGAAGAAGAATATTGATTTCGATAACGAATTTTATCGAAAATTATAACATTGTCGATATCGATAAAATTTACATAGGGGGGGAAAAGGTAAGCTAACCCTTAGAAAACTGAGTAACTCATAAAGACGGTAGTAAAATTAAATAGCTGCTGAACTAAGCTTATAAGTTAGAAGTTCGTCTATTGCTTATTTTGAACGGTTGAGGTTGCTGTAGAACTTTTTTAAATTTTCTTGGTTTTTATCTACGTGAAAAACGCACTCACTCGGGCACAAACTAGAGAAGGGCGCGGGACTAAATAGACAATCCCGATCATGCCCATCTTCTACGTGCAATGTGACAACCGTCCGTTCCGACGTTTTTTTTTTCAAATTTGTTCTATTTCTCGAATATTCTATTTTCCTCATAGCGAAATATCTGGCAACATCTATTTATTCTAATTTGCTACCTTATTTCATATGTATAAAGTTCAAACGAAGATTTTCTGAACTTTTTGAAGTAGCCTGTTTTTTCGGGAGTATCAGTAAAGGATTTTTTACTCGTCCCGTGTTTTCTGTGGGTCCCGATATCCCAAGCCATATCTTTAGTACAAACGCTATGGTTTTTACCAAATGTCTTTTCTCCACTCATAAGACCTCTACAAAGCCCTCAAAGGATGGTTTGGGCGTAGTCTTCAGTTTATATAAAGTGTAGTGATCGTGAGATCGAAATGATGACATTTTCCGAACATATTTCGAAGCATCTATGTAAAAGTTTATGATATTAGCCATATTTTGATACCAAGCCGGTTGAGGTTGGTATGACAACTTTGCATTTATTATCTAAACTGACTGATTTTTTTGGAGAATGATGCTGGAGTGAAAGCTCAGTTAGTCTACATAGACTTAACTTAATTTAACTTACCGTAAGAAATCATCAATGATCACTCAACACGTTAACTTATTTTGTATTTCCTTTTTCAGGTCTTTGACATTTATTTTTGAGGAATACAAAAACGAAAATCTGGCAAGTCTGATTCCCTCACCGCTCTCAAATTGAGTCTAGACTAACTGAGCTTTGACAGTCCTTCGCCAGATATCAACCAGGGTCGTTCCGGTTGTGTAGACCCGATAATAGTAGTTTCCATTTTCCATCAAGTTTTACTGCTTCAATGACGGCCACCTCCCGAACAAAAAGATCAAGTAAACGTAGATGAAATAAATAGCGTGAATCAAAGGGGCACGCTTATAAAAAATTCCGCGCTTCTTCTTTGCAGTTTCATAAGTTTTCATAAGTATAAGCCACCATAAATATAAGCCACCATTGATTTTAATTGGGTGAACAATTAATTATAAAAAATTCATGAAGAAAGTACACCTATGTTCTTTTGTAGCACAAGGATGACAGTTTTGAAATTAAATCACCAAAATCTTTCTAATAATTTAAGATTATGCATTATTATGCAATCACTAGAGTGGTCTATTGTGCGTGACTCTTTACCCTATACGCGACGGCTTTAATATACGTAGCACTTCGGTAGGTAGGCGAATCTGCGTCTAGCGAAAGCACCACACAAAGGATGTGTTCTGGCATTTCTTCGTCCATCTCACACAAGTGAGAGTTCGGAGGTCCTCCCTGCCTAGATTTATAAGCTTTTTTGAAGCTTCCTACGATGGGCAGATGAACCGCTTAGCTTTTGTCTTTGCGCTGGACATTCACTCCAGTGCCTATCGAATTTTTGGTCCACCCACTTATTTATTACCTCCCTTAAGGGTGTTTTGGTGAGCCCACAAAAGGGTTCTGGGATATGGAATATTGTGGTTGCTCCGTGTTTAGCTAGGCAGACCGCCTGTTCATCGCCATAGTAGCCCTCATGCCCCGGCACTCAGCCCAGTAATACTGTATTCTTGCTTTCAAGAGCATTTAGGGTACTGAGGCAGTCACACACTTGTTTTGATATTATTATGAGGGACCTCTGCGCTAGGAAGGCAGCCTGACTATCCGACATAATGCAGATGGGTTTAGAAGCTGTGCCTCTTCTGAGGCGTTCTCTGCAACAGATCTCAACCGCATGAATCTCTGCTTAGAAAAATGTGGGATAGCTGGCCATTTGTATCTATCTTTTCGGTCCAAATTTACCAGCTTCAGTTTTTGGATCTTCAAGTTTTAATCCATCAGTGTACCTAACTTGAGCTCCGGGTTTGGTGTAAGGGGTTTCTGTGCTCCAGAATGCTCGTCCGCAATTTATACCTTGGAATTCCTAGAATTCACTATTTTTGGAGCTACTGCATCCCTCAAGCGCATTATGGGGTCATTTGTGAATTTCATTATGGCCTTCATATGACCTGTCATCTTTCCGGTTTTTAATTCGGAAGTAGTATTTAGGATTCTCAGTGCCGAAAGGCTGGCCTCCCTCTCTATTAGCCGCTGTCATGTCAATGCACACCAGATTATGTACATACATACGTATATCGTGAACAAATCCTTTTAAGTTCAATTTCATATAATGATCGACAAGATCATAATGGTCCGCGCAGCCCACCCACAGACTCTTCATACTTTCTAAAAGCTACAGATTTACAGATGTTCCGCCCGAAATATTAACTTGTGAATTTTTGCTACCCACTGATTGGATATTTTTTAAACTAAAGCCTTAAATATTTACTTAGGTGCCCATGTGCTTAACAACTACCTAATATTATACTCCAGAATATTTGTTGATAAGAAATTTGCCCATAATTTCAAAACACTTTCTCACGATAAATTAAGTGGGACAAATTTCAAGTACATAAATGCTTTTGCACACTCAGCATGCTTAAATTGCATATATGTGCATATGTATGTGCATATGTAAGTAAAATATTGTAATTTGAAGTGTAAATAATAGTATGGCCTTTTGCTCTGAAATGTGTTTTATGCATCAAAATCAATTTTGCTTTCATTACGTTTTGCAATTGCTTCGGCTTCTCAACTTACCGGCAAAACAAAATTTAAAAGCTTCAAAAGCAATGCGACGACATATCCTGTGGGCTCGATTGCCAACAAATCACACGTGAAACATGAAGATGATGGAATAACGGTTTTAATGTCATGAAATAGGAATCCACAAAAACTAAAAGCTCTAGACATAAAAAGCCCATAATTAAAAGCACGTTTTCCATTGAAGAAAAGTACACTAATACTTTGTTTTCACCACCCGCTTCGTATCAGCGCGCATCGTTTGTTTCTAAGCAAATAAGAGCGCTTCCATTTTTCATTGCTTTGCTTCTTCTTTTTCCTCCTTATGTGCTAACATAACCACATACATACATACTTAATATTTATTGGTGCACTTTTTATTCTTTACTATTTTTTTTTTTTATTTACTTTTATTGTCACATAAATATTCCCTCATTTATTCTATTTGATTTGATTTTATTTTTATTTGTGATTAAATGCGCTACATTTATGTATGTACTAAAACACAACGAGCGAGCGAGAAGCAAGTTTTCGTGCGCTTAATCGCGCTTAATTGCTTTAATACTGTGACGTAAATGACGGCGATTTAATCGGCCAACAATAAAAATTATTATTATGGGACACTGATAAAGTTCAATGAAAATGTTTACTTGAGACTAACAAAATAGAATACCAAATAAAGGAACAGGCAAGGCAGCACATGTGGTAATTTGAAAAATACTAAAAAATTTCGTTTGTTTATTTCTTCTTTTCAATTTCCTCTATAACGACTGATAAGCCACCAGCGCAAGTGGCTTACCGATCGACTAACTAAATAATAAAAAGTTTGAAATAAAAAAAATAAATAAAGAAAAATTAACACACAGCGCGCGGAAACTTTTTGTGGTGGGTGGCTTGGCTTTGCTGGTGCACTGCCCCGAACGCTTCAATTGGGACAGTAAAACGATCGATAGGCGAGCGATTCAATGGATCGACACCATTAAAAATATAATAAATAGACGCATGTGCTTGCATGTCTGTGTGTAAATAATAGCCGAAACATGCTGATAAGCACGCCCGCGCACACAGCTGATAGGCTGCAAGTGGCTACAGTAGAGACGTTCTAAGAGGCTTTCAGGAGTTTAGTTGAAGACTTCTTGCTGTAAGCAGGCATTATAAAAAATGTTAAAACATATTGAAGCAATGAGCAATAAAAAAAAGTGAAGTAGGAATAAAAAGTTTTGTACATTGTTAGATGTTTTGCAATAGGATGCCCAGAAACCACACATTTTAGCACTAGATGCATATGAATGTACATATATAAATAAAAATGATAATTTAATTTTTTTTTATTGAATTTATATACTACTAATGTATGTATGTACATTAGGGTGGTCCTTAAAAAATCAAATGAACGATTTTTTTCGGTCTCACCCCCTCAAAGGGCGAAGGGCTCAAAGGCCAGATGCCTCTATGAAGACTCAAAAAGTTATAAAATATTTTTTTTCATTTAATACCCAAAATCGGTACTACTAAAGTCGAAGATATCAGTCGGTTAAGACGTTTTCATAGGGTAATTTGAACTATGGCCCCTGTGCGACACGCCTTAACCGTCTCCAATCGTCTCCAAAATTTATATGTGATATATTCGACTATAGTAGCATCGACGTAGGGGTTGAGGCTTGGGAAATCTGATGTAAAAATTTCCTCCCTACATTTAAGGGCCACCCTTATGTGGAAATGTATATGTAGATATAGCATGGTATATTGTATGCACTTGAATTAATTCATATGTATGTATTCATATTTCTGAGGCTTTGCCGTTCAAATTGCGTGCGTGTACTTTTTTGTTGTTAACTGCCCTTCTTATCTCACATGTCCCTGATGATAGCCGCATAAGCAACTACTATGTAAGTATGTATGTATATGTGTGTGTAGACACCGCCATATATTGTGGCCGTCAGTGAGATAATCTTCTTTTGAATACACAAGTAGAGCTTGTGGTAAGATTAAAATTAAATTAAAAATAATAAATCTTAAAGTAATTTTAAAAATTTATTTTTAATTTTAGCCAAATATAAAAAGAGGAAATATAAATTATGTATTAAAATTAAATAAAACTGAAATTGAAATGAAGTTTAAACAAATAAAAAAGTATAAGTTCTGTCGAACCGAAATTTTTATACCCAACGCACGTAGCGGCAGCATGTCCGATAACATGCATGGTTAGACAAAGTTTAGTAAAACTCGATAAATAACGAAATACACTTACAGTCGATAATAATTTCGTTTCTTTTTAAGAGATTAAGTTGGAGTAAATTAACTGCTTTGGGTACTGTAAATAAAAAAAATACGCGTTACTAAAATTTACCATAACATGGGAATCGGGCGTAATTTTAGTCCGATTTTAAAAATTTTCAAAATGTTTCTTTTTTGTAATAAGGACAAAAATTCTACGAATTCGCCCATTTTCCAAAATTTACCAAACAACAAACAACTGTTGTACGAATTAAGTTATAATCGGCCCTATCGGCCAAGTCCAGGTGGACTTACGAGGGCTATTTGCTACTAAAAAAATGACATCGCGTCGACGTCAACAACCATATTAGGGCCGAATAACTTTGTACACAAGTGCGATGGGGAATAAAAAAAAATATATAAATTTTAAATAAAAAGTTAATAACAAAATTGGAATTCCAATTAAAGCTAAAATTAGAACTGAAAACAAAACTAAAGTTTAAATTCAAAACTAAATTAAAATTTAAGAATAAACTTAAATACAAATTATTAGTAAAGCTAAAATTTAAATTTAAATTCAATTTAAAATCAACAGTAAATTTAAATTTTACTTCGAATTCAAACTGAATTTAGAATTACAATTTGTGTTTAAAGATAAGCATTGAAATCGAACCTAAATTTAATTGGAAATTGCACAAAATTTTTAATTAAAAACAAAGATTGAGAATGATTTAAATGTAATTAAAATTATGCCCTAGCTTAACTACCATAAATTTGAGATTTTTTGTTAAATTAAACTTCTGATAATAGTTCCTTTTTTTCTGTCAAAGATATATGTAAACTATTCGCAGCTATTGAAATCAGTTCATCTTCTATTAATTGTCTCTGTTGTTTATTTTTTTTTTTTTGTTTTTTTTTCATTCTGTTTTTGTGCTTCAGTTTTAATTGAATTGAATTCGTTGTACAGTTTTTAATGTATGTTAATCGAAAGAGTTCTGATGATGTATCACATTTCGCCGCCACTGCCGGCTCTGTTAGCAACACCAAGAACAGCTAAGAAAGAAAAATTATCTCCAGCATATCCACGTACAAAACGAAAATTTCAACAATGCGCCTGCGCGCGCGCACCTGCCAAACTTTTCAATTCTTGGAAGTCGGAAGCATACATCAGCTATGCATTGTTTTTCTTTAACACCTCGTCTCTGCAGCATCACATAGCATTCGACCTTTGTTTTATGAGAGAAGTTTTTTGTTTCATTTCTTGTTTTGTTTGTTATTTTATTTTTCTATGGGATTTATTTGTCAATGAAATTAACACTTTCTGGGTGATTTTTATCACTGACATGATGATTATTTCGCTTCATTCGTTTCCTTGTTTTTGATTTTATTGAACTCTTTACTTTATTTTTACTGCAGAATTTTTTTTTTGTTTTTGTCTTAAACTTAACCAAATACAGTAAAAAGAATTCGCCGACCCAGCGGCGGTAAGAAACCTTTGTAAATTGATTAGTTTTTGATGATCTGCACAGATGATCGATCTGTCAGTTAGCGGTTGGAGAGATTCACTTTGAGCAGCAAAGAACTAACAATCATACTCGCTGAAGTTTGTATGAAGCTTATAGAGATTATGAATAAATATGTATGTATATGCAATTAAAATTGTGTGAGAGTGCCCAACACCCACAGTTCAAAGCGTTAATGTTTAAACTCATCGAACTCCTAATTTCAGCCGATTTCTATTTGCTGAACACTAATCGTCACACCACTTGCTATTCAACATTTAAAGCGTGCAATAGCCCAAAGCGGCGAATAAACTTTTACTAATGTGTGAAAAATACTAATTGCGATAAAAATGTTTGTTATGATTATTTAGTGGTTGATAAATAAACTTCCCACGATTTCACACTATAAGCGATAAGCTAATCAATTTATTGCATAGCGAAATTTCAACGCTACACCCAACGATTTTTCCGTAGAATTATGAACGCATACTTTCATACATATTTAATGGTAAATTAAACATGTTAATTTGTGAAGATCTTCCGGCAACATACCGACCTAATTCATTATCCAAGATTTGTTTCAAATAATTATTTGTTTGATGCGATTTCTTTGTAATGATACCAGTGCATATAGGAGGTAATTAGAGCCGACATATATTCAAAGTACTTGTAGAGACTGGTTTTCATTAGGTCAAAATCACTGACATCAAAAACTGTCTTCATCTGAAATCTGAGGAAATCTGGGACGAAATCAGAGATGTTTTAAGTTCTAAGTTTTAAGTTAATTAAATAAATTAAATTAAATTTCTCTCTCTTTAAATACAAAATCTTTGTTGTTTTAATAGTTCTTCATTTTTATTTAAGTGGCAACTCTTCATGAAAACATATTCGAAATATAATGTTTAATTGTAGTTACTTTTGTAGTCTTAGTTAGGTTTTTAGTTAGGTGGCAACCCTTGACAAACATATTGTATAACGCATTTATATTTGTTGCTATTTCTGTGGCCTCAACAACAACAATTTGAATTGGTTAAAGTTATAGCTACTATCCGTATTTCAGAGATNTATTAAAATTAAATAAAACTGAAATTGAAATGAAGTTTAAACAAATAAAAAAGTATAAGTTCTGTCGAACCGAAATTTTTATACCCAACGCACGTAGCGGCAGCATGTCCGATAACATGCATGGTTAGACAAAGTTTAGTAAAACTCGATAAATAACGAAATACACTTACAGTCGATAATAATTTCGTTTCTTTTTAAGAGATTAAGTTGGAGTAAATTAACTGCTTTGGGTACTGTAAATAAAAAAAATACGCGTTACTAAAATTTACCATAACATGGGAATCGGGCGTAATTTTAGTCCGATTTTAAAAATTTTCAAAATGTTTCTTTTTTGTAATAAGGACAAAAATTCTACGAATTCGCCCATTTTCCAAAATTTACCAAACAACAAACAACTGTTGTACGAATTAAGTTATAATCGGCCCTATCGGCCAAGTCCAGGTGGACTTACGAGGGCTATTTGCTACTAAAAAAATGACATCGCGTCGACGTCAACAACCATATTAGGGCCGAATAACTTTGTACACAAGTGCGATGGGGAATAAAAAAAAATATATAAATTTTAAATAAAAAGTTAATAACAAAATTGGAATTCCAATTAAAGCTAAAATTAGAACTGAAAACAAAACTAAAGTTTAAATTCAAAACTAAATTAAAATTTAAGAATAAACTTAAATACAAATTATTAGTAAAGCTAAAATTTAAATTTAAATTCAATTTAAAATCAACAGTAAATTTAAATTTTACTTCGAATTCAAACTGAATTTAGAATTACAATTTGTGTTTAAAGATAAGCATTGAAATCGAACCTAAATTTAATTGGAAATTGCACAAAATTTTTAATTAAAAACAAAGATTGAGAATGATTTAAATGTAATTAAAATTATGCCCTAGCTTAACTACCATAAATTTGAGATTTTTTGTTAAATTAAACTTCTGATAATAGTTCCTTTTTTTCTGTCAAAGATATATGTAAACTATTCGCAGCTATTGAAATCAGTTCATCTTCTATTAATTGTCTCTGTTGTTTATTTTTTTTTTTTTGTTTTTTTTTCATTCTGTTTTTGTGCTTCAGTTTTAATTGAATTGAATTCGTTGTACAGTTTTTAATGTATGTTAATCGAAAGAGTTCTGATGATGTATCACATTTCGCCGCCACTGCCGGCTCTGTTAGCAACACCAAGAACAGCTAAGAAAGAAAAATTATCTCCAGCATATCCACGTACAAAACGAAAATTTCAACAATGCGCCTGCGCGCGCGCACCTGCCAAACTTTTCAATTCTTGGAAGTCGGAAGCATACATCAGCTATGCATTGTTTTTCTTTAACACCTCGTCTCTGCAGCATCACATAGCATTCGACCTTTGTTTTATGAGAGAAGTTTTTTGTTTCATTTCTTGTTTTGTTTGTTATTTTATTTTTCTATGGGATTTATTTGTCAATGAAATTAACACTTTCTGGGTGATTTTTATCACTGACATGATGATTATTTCGCTTCATTCGTTTCCTTGTTTTTGATTTTATTGAACTCTTTACTTTATTTTTACTGCAGAATTTTTTTTTTGTTTTTGTCTTAAACTTAACCAAATACAGTAAAAAGAATTCGCCGACCCAGCGGCGGTAAGAAACCTTTGTAAATTGATTAGTTTTTGATGATCTGCACAGATGATCGATCTGTCAGTTAGCGGTTGGAGAGATTCACTTTGAGCAGCAAAGAACTAACAATCATACTCGCTGAAGTTTGTATGAAGCTTATAGAGATTATGAATAAATATGTATGTATATGCAATTAAAATTGTGTGAGAGTGCCCAACACCCACAGTTCAAAGCGTTAATGTTTAAACTCATCGAACTCCTAATTTCAGCCGATTTCTATTTGCTGAACACTAATCGTCACACCACTTGCTATTCAACATTTAAAGCGTGCAATAGCCCAAAGCGGCGAATAAACTTTTACTAATGTGTGAAAAATACTAATTGCGATAAAAATGTTTGTTATGATTATTTAGTGGTTGATAAATAAACTTCCCACGATTTCACACTATAAGCGATAAGCTAA
The DNA here is from genome assembly GCF_001687245.7 of Rhagoletis zephyria. Classification (NCBI taxonomy): domain Eukaryota; kingdom Metazoa; phylum Arthropoda; class Insecta; order Diptera; family Tephritidae; genus Rhagoletis; species Rhagoletis zephyria. The sequence continues at coordinate 11,332 of NW_016162898.1, read as the reverse complement.
TCAATTTATTGCATAGCGAAATTTCAACGCTACACCCAACGATTTTTCCGTAGAATTATGAACGCATACTTTCATACATATTTAATGGTAAATTAAACATGTTAATTTGTGAAGATCTTCCGGCAACATACCGACCTAATTCATTATCCAAGATTTGTTTCAAATAATTATTTGTTTGATGCGATTTCTTTGTAATGATACCAGTGCATATAGGAGGTAATTAGAGCCGACATATATTCAAAGTACTTGTAGAGACTGGTTTTCATTAGGTCAAAATCACTGACATCAAAAACTGTCTTCATCTGAAATCTGAGGAAATCTGGGACGAAATCAGAGATGTTTTAAGTTCTAAGTTTTAAGTTAATTAAATAAATTAAATTAAATTTCTCTCTCTTTAAATACAAAATCTTTGTTGTTTTAATAGTTCTTCATTTTTATTTAAGTGGCAACTCTTCATGAAAACATATTCGAAATATAATGTTTAATTGTAGTTACTTTTGTAGTCTTAGTTAGGTTTTTAGTTAGGTGGCAACCCTTGACAAACATATTGTATAACGCATTTATATTTGTTGCTATTTCTGTGGCCTCAACAACAACAATTTGAATTGGTTAAAGTTATAGCTACTATCCGTATTTCAGAGATCTAAAACAGATATATGTAGTATGGCAACCCTAACACCTTCTAAAAGCAATATTGTCAAAAGTTCATTCAATGCCCCTACGACCAAATTTTTATTTTTTTTCAAATGAGTTCTTATCCTATGTACATATAAACATGCCTGAATAGTAGTCCTAAATATTCCTCTACAAATTGAAAAAGTCGTACACTGGTTATTTCGAAATTGATAGTTGACATACAAGCGTGCGAGCAAATCAGAAATGAGCATCGATGCTGATACAGAACATGGCGCCCTCCCTTTCAATAGCAACAGCTGACTGGCCCATGTGTATTTATTTTCTATAATATAATTAAGGCTGAAAGCTTTGCAATTTTCTCCTCGAATAGCCATGTGTGTTCACAGTATGCGTATGTATGTAGATATATTATTGTATAAGTATGTATGTATGCATGCATATACGAAGCTATGTCATACATATGTACATAGTGTTTTCACCGAACGCAATACACTGACTTAATATTTTTAAACCATCTTCTCAGTGCCACATTTTTTACCCTGGGGACTTCAGTGAAGTTCTGCAAAAATAAACAGTCAATACATTTTTTATTCCTACAAACAAATATACTCAGTACACATATACATACCTACATCAACATATGTGTGTTTAAGTTTTTCCTTCTGCCCATCGACACAACCGCAATATACGCGATCGTGCGACACCATTGCATACCGAGTGTAGCCTCGATGGCATGAAAAACGTAGTTGCAACTGTCGCGTATTGTCGTCGCCGCATATAACCATAAATTATTAAGTGCCTTGCAATGCTGTTGCAAAGGGCGGTCGGCAGGCAAGCAGGCAGGCAGCAGAAGCGATGAAGTAGCAGGAGCATTTAACCCATTTTAAACATTTCAATGGTCAACACTTACAAATGGAACGCTCAATTACGTGGCAGCGCACACAAACACTCACAAAAAAAACACATACATACATACATGCAAAAGGCAAAGCCAGAAGGACAAACAATGCGCCGCAGGTGGGTGTGTGTTGGCTGTTGAAGGCGGCAATTTTGTGGCGATGCAACCGACGTTTAAGCTGCCGTTACACTTGCTGCCTGCCACACAGGCCAATTGCACACAAGTGTCGTAAATAAGTAGTAGGCAAACGTACATACATATGCATAACATATGCGGTATGTTGCAATTTAATAAACGTTAATTATGCCAAGTTGCATGGATGGTGCAGCAAGTGGACAAGGCAAAGTACCGTGCAGTGAGTGTCCTTCGCAATTATGCCAACAAAAAGCGCAAACACACACGCAGCTATTTATGTCCATACATATATATGTATTTAAATGCACATACACTCGCTGTTCGAGTGGTTAAGTAAATTGTGCGTGGCAATGAATTTATATGCGTTCGACACCACAGCCACTTTCCACTTGACTTGCAGCCACGATGCCATGCCGCCGGCATTTAGCCATTGCTTCAGTGACACCGACCATGCGCAGCTAGCTCACTTTCCATATGTCGGACAAGCGGTAGGAAATCTGGCCACCCCAGCAAAAAAAAAAAACAAAAAATTCGCATATTTCATGCGGCAATGCAATTTCGTATGCGTCAAGCGGCAGCTGGTGGAGTCGGTCGCGCCCGAAGGCGATGAAAATGTCAACGCTGACGCATGGCTGCTGTAGCCACTTGTCAAAATTTGTTGTAGCGCACACTGATTATAGGTGTTGCATACGGACTTTGGTGGCGGCGGCGGGGGACTTCCAGATGTCAGTTGCGTTTTGAAGCGGCATTGCATGACTGCAGGAAGAGTAACTGTTGTTGCTAGAGGTTTTTTTGGGGAAAAATTGCCAGCGATAACCGCAACGCCTGGAAGAGCGACAGTTTAATCGACTGGCGGCCGGCCATGCCATTTTGAAGAAAAGTGCAAAGTATTTTTTTGTTCCAAGAGGGAAACAGCTGCAGCGCTTACAATGAGTGAGTGGCAACGCTTGCGTGTGGCGCATATTTGGACAAGCTGCAGGCAAAGAAAGGAACTCACAAGTCCAAATCGAATGCAAAAAAAGCCACCAAGTGACAAGTAGATCGAAGAAGAGACAAAAAGCAACGACCGAAAGCAAGTGAAACGAACGAAGAAAGTCGGATATGCGTGGCATGTAAATATATGCAGCATATTTCCAGGCGCAACTGCTTTTCTTTTAGAGACTTTTGGCAATCGAAATTAGCGGCATCGCGTTTCACAGTCCCACTGCAGTTGTGGGAATTTAGATATCGGTGAGTTCCAGAGGAATAACCCAGGTCTCTCATCCAACCACTTTCATATGACACCTCTTAGGCTTTCATGTCGCATATTTTTAGGCGCTACTATTGATTTGAGTTTGTGAGTAAAGGAGAACCAAATTCAGCGTAGCGTCCTGATTTGTGCTTTCAAGGTAATATTCCTTCTAAGCAATTTTTTTTAGCTACGAGTTTTAGTACTAAATTGTTTTGCTTTTCAGCAATGTTCACCTTTCCAGTAACATTCGGTGCTTCACACATTCAGCTGACACATTCAGTGCACTTGAGCTTCTGTCGCTACTTAAATGGCCTCTTTGGCCTCCACCCGCCATTGATGCTCGTGTCTCGCGACCCGCGCCACCTCCTACTCAGCCCAGTCAATCTGGCTGTCCATCACTCGGGTTAGTCGTCATTTTAGGCGCTGAGCGTATAAGTCAATAATAGAATAAAGCGAACAACACCAAGCACAGAAGTAAAAAATAAAAAAGCAAAAACAAGAGTAGCAACAAAAACAACAAAACACTACTTGTATGCGCGCGACATATTGAGAAATGTGCAACAGTTTAATGACCATATTTGGTGTATTTTTATGGCAAGTTGCATTTATCAGATGCGTCGCGGCGCACCGCATCGCGCCATGCAGCGCTGCGTAATAAAACAGAACATAACAAAACAGCAGCAGTTCGAGTGCATTAAAAATATGGTATAGTGGCAGTGGCAACCAACTTAACAACACAGCGCACAGCAGAGCAGACACAGGCTGCCGCTTAAGTGGCGATCGTTAGAAAAAGTCGGCGACGGCCGCAACAAACAAACGCGCGCGACGCACAGTGGACACTACAGCAGCAGCACCAGCCGATCATCGATCGCGCGCGTCGATGAATTGTAATGTAGCAATTTTGTTGCCACTAGCCTCGTCTGGTCATAGTTGTGTGCGCGCGGTGAGTCTATAATTTTCAGTTGTCTACATAGTCTAGACGCTAGACGCGCAAGGTCCCAGGCGCATACGCGCTCGCGAATTGCGAAGTATTTTGCGCTGCGCTCGTCGTTGAATGCTATGGCAAATAAGGCAGCAGTTGCGGTGTTAAGAAGGAGTGGAGGTGTGGTGTGGCTGTAGCTGAGCTGCAACAGTTTGTGGCAAAAGAATTTAGTGCAACAGCTGCACCTGTGGGTGACTTATTCTCTCATCATTCACAGTTATTCATATGTATGGTACGTCTCCTGCGTCCTTAAACTCGCTAGGCAACATCGGCGCTGGCTGCTCGCATTTGTGGTAATTAATTAATTGCCGCGCATGCGCGCGCACCCCACCGCAACAAGGTATTTTTCACCTGCTTGTCGCAGACAACGCAGCAGAATGCATATTTAATACGCGCAGACGAATGATGATGGCAGTCACAACCAGCATGTTGGCACTTGGGGGCAACATCGTAAATGCGCCAGCAACTATCAGCGCCACCGCCGCCATAACCACTGCACTGACACTGCCTCAGCCACTGCTGACAAATGAGGAGCGCGCTGTATGTCAATGCGCTGCTGCAGCTTAAAAAGGTATAAATTACTAATGAATGGCGTACAATTTAATTGCCAGTAGCAGCTACAACAACAACAACAGCACAATTCAAGAAGTGTGGACACTCAAAACGGCAAACGCATGCAATTGGCAAACGGCAAACTGCAATTTCCAGCGCGTGTTTGCTCATGTTGCACGCGGTCTTGCAACAGACAGAAAGCGCTAAGCAAGCCCTGTTACCAGCTCGACCCTATCGCCGCCCCGACCTGAGAGTGTGGCAGGCATATCATGTCATACAGCAGAAGGCACGCTACATGGCAACAACTGTTGATGCCAATGCAACAGTTGTCGACGACTTGCGGCTGGCTGCAGCACTCCATCATCCCTGTAGCCACAGTGTTGTTTTTGGTGTTGTTGCACTTGTCGTCAGCATGCGCGCTCGCATATTTGAAATGCGTGCATACAAATTTGTCAGAGTCGCATTGGTATTAAGGCGGACATCGGGAAATTAATTGAAAACTTACGCCGCCGCGCGCATCAGCTTCCGCACTCGGTCACATGCTTGGCTGCTCTTACTGCTGTGGCTGTGGTTGCTGCTGCCAGGCGGTTTTGTTCAGTATTCAAGGGACTTCAGACTGCCATTTGGTGACAACTCAGCGCAAATGGACGCGCCCTGCCCGAACAGATACTACTTGTACTTCGGACACACACATCTGTTGCGTCAATTTTCGCTAGGAATGCCGCAGGTTGCGCAATTAAAAGGGCCAAATTAAATCTACACCAACTTCTATTAGTCTTCCATTTGAGGTTTATGAAAGTGGAATGCTTAAGTGGAAATGATTTGCCGTTAAAGGCCAGCATGTCAATTGTCTTACCTTAAATGCACTCACTCATCAGCCATTGTGATGAATATTTAATTAGGCGCGCGCGTTTTCATTGCGAGAGTTAAAGGCAACCAACCGATTTGTTATATAATCGAGGTGGTGAGAATATGGCAATGCTTGTAAAATAGTCTAATTGTTATTGGAAAAGTGCACTTCTTAAGCGAATGTGCGATATTTTAAGAGAGCGTTGTCAGGAGTGCTTTGAAAGGAAAACGAAAATCACAAAAATGTCAACTACTTTTACGTGTTCACCCGTAGTTAATAATGGAGACTTAGCTTTCGATCTCTTTTAGTTTGAGAGATTTTTCTGGCAACGTGCAGTTGTAATCATAAATATGTAGTTTAATCGCCTAGTAAATAATTATATGAGAGCTTTAGAGCTTTTTTACATTTTTATAGTGGGCAAAGCGTGCAAATCGGGCAAGCTCCATTTTCACTGAAGCTTTCAGCACCTTAACTTTTTTATTTATCAAAGTGGGCAGAGCTTTCACACTTAGTGCAAAGTTCCAAAGCTTCGTTTTTTTTTTTTATTCTGATGGATGCATTAAATATAACTGTACCGTCAAATGTTAATATCTAAATTTTTCATTCAACAATTTTATTGAGCTTAAGGCCGTTTTTAATGAAAATTTTTGCCTAGAAAAGGCCTCAAGCTCATATTGTTAGAAGGCCATAAATAACAAAAAAAAACATAATTTTTTCAGATAAAAAAAAAAACATATTTTCTAAACACTTTGTTTTGAAAAGCTTTCATGTTTTTTATCTACCACAACTTATAATTATCATATTTTATAGCATTGCTTTTATGAATGCTTTTTTTGTAACTTGTGTTGAATGAAGAAGCATTAAACAATATATTTTACCACAATCAAGTAGTTGTTCAGAAACTGTGCTTATCATATGGTCTGATAGTGAAAACCACATCGAATTAAAATATGATTCAAGCAATAATTGCGGTAAAATGATAAATACAAAAATAGTAGTGTGGGAACCCAAACAAAGTGATCAAGTAAAAGGAATTTTTTTATAAGACGTTATCAGTATTAAGTATTTGTATAAGACAGAAATTGTGCGATCTTTATAAATGCCCTGGCCATCAAGAAGAGAGCCCTTTAAAGCGTTTTTCCTCTCTGTCACATTCTTGTGGAGGTAATATACGCTCTTCTGAAATTCATATTTCACTGAGAGTCTGTTGCTCTCTTATTCAAGGTCAAATCCGTGAAGACCCCGCTTATGGTTTAGTCAAAATGCCGAATGGAATCTGAGGTATTTTTGCAAAAGCAATTTCAAAAAAAATAAAAAATTGGTGGAGCTTAAGGGTCAGCTTATTACATTTTTCGTCACATCTTCAGCATTTACAGTCAGATCACTAAGTATCACATATCGATGTTCTGGTTTCGAGACAAGTTTTTGTTTCAAAGATCATTGACCCAAAATACCCGGTTGTAGTACTTACGCACCAGATCTCAGTGCTAAGGAAGTATTTCGACTATTTATTCCAGTAAATTCCTATTTAAAAAAAAAAGAGCTTAAATCAATTATCAACAATTTACTGCCAGAATACAAACAAATTGGGCGCGCAAATTTATTTTTATTTGCTTAATCCACCTAATTAAATTTAAATGGTGCTAAAATTAAAATAGTTTCGGTGTAATTTATTTTTAAGCAATAGCACTTTAAATGAAATGCTAAGCATTCGCAAAGATCAACAAAAGCATTTGACTTTTCGCTCGTGTGCGCAAACAAATTTTAGGAATTTTTAGGCGTTGAGCGAGGGAAAAACAAATGGTCGCAAAAATACTTAGCAAAAAGGTATTTTGAGCGCAACCACTACTTATTGCTATTTTTCCGCCCGCTTCAACAATAAGCACATAACTGCCATTTATTGAAGAGGAGATGCGATGATAACTGCGCCAGTTGCTCCCACTGGCTCCTACTACTTACTGCAACACAGCTGCTACCTAGTATGTATGTACCTATTGGAGAAACGCGCCGTACTTGATTGGTTGGTGAATTCTTAATTTATTGTGCGTCAATTTGAGGCCGCGTCGCGCGGTGTCATTGCGGTGATTGACGTCAAACTTGACAATCAACTCGGAAACAACACGCGATCGCCCGCAATTTAGCAATAAATATATGTATATGTATTATGGAAATATTGTTGTCGTACATGCACATACATACATACATACTATGTATGATACTGACCAACAACGCCAACGCTGATGTGATAACGAATTCGCCACTCCATCGCGCCAGCCAGCGTCACAGACTGCACACCCCAACCAACCAACCAACCAACCAACCAACCAACCAGCCAACTAACCAACCACATATACAGAACAGATGCACCAAGGGTCGCGCTATGACCAGCCAAGTCCGTAGGGGAGCGACAGCAGCAGCAACGTAACGCAACGGAAGCAGGAATAGCAGCGGGAGTGTCAGCAGCGGTGACGGGGACGGGGACGGCGATAACGATTAGCGCGTCAGCGATCTTGCGTTGATTTCAAATATGTTTTGATACCGTTAGCAACAACAATTACGGTGCCCAACAAACATTTAGGTTTGAGCTCAACTTGAGGTTAAGTTGAGAACTAAGGTATTTCTCAAAGCTCCAACGTTGTTTCTCAACAGTACCTCAAGTGGAGGATCATAGCGTTCTCAACAACAATGGCATTTTTCTTTGCATGAAATAAGGACTGTTTCTCAAGTTTAGAAAATGCTTGTTCTCAACTTACTTGATAAAAATTGATTGATTTACTTTAATAAAATTGATTGGACTACAAATCTGCATACTTAAAAAAATTCTAAAAAATCTGTTTAAAAAGTTGAAAATTTTGATGAAAATTTACTGAATTTTCGCGAGTTTTGCCCAAATCTTAGGAATTATATTTTTATGTTTTTTGTTGTAAAATGAACCATATTTTTATATGAAATTAGCGGAAAAATATTAGAATGAAAATTGTTGCATACATTGTGAAAAATTTGCTGTGCCAATACTTTGTTCCGGCAGTGCAGATGAATTTAAATATTAATTTTTCATTTTATTACTCCTTTTGTATTATGCAGTTAATCAATATCGTATTACAATAATTTACTTCACAGTATACAGTCCGGCAGTAATTTTGCCACTTGATTCATTTCGCGTTTTATTTTCTTTCAAGATTATTTGAGGATACTTTAAAGATTATTTACTTTTGTTGGTAATTTTCCTCTTTATATAGCTTTCGTTTTTCACTTGATAATTAAAAATTCGTTTCTCTATCACTTTTGACGTATCTGTGCGTCGGTAAGAGATGAGTTGGAAAATTATGTTGGATATCAAATTGAGAACCATAAATTTCTCCAAGGTTGGAGAAATATTTTTTTGGTGTTTATTGGGTAATAACAAGCACATGCGCTGGAAAATGGCGATGGCAGTTATTGCAATCTTTTTTTTGTAGCTGCAATCGGAACTAGCAAATAGACAGTGGATTTTACATACATACATATATGTAGGTACATATGTGTGTATATAATCTATGTTGTAGGCGTCCTAAAATCTCTTTTTATTTACGAGTATGTACTATATGGATATGTGTAACTAAAATAAATCTAATACATACATACAAACAGCCATGCTTCCGCACAAAATAAATTGAAATAAATTGGTAATAATTTTTCAATGATGTTTATTGATTTATTACCCCTTGCAGTCCAACTTCTGCGCTATTCGGCAGCGCTCCCGACAACACCATAACAACACCAAAACCGACACCACCAACGCAACAAGCGCGTAGCGACAGAAAAGACGCGAATTCTATTTCCACCGAGTACTTAGTGATGATAAACAGTCAAAGGCAGCGGCTACTTTCTGCTGATGAATGTTATTGCTATTGTTTTCTAGTTTACACTCGATGTTATTGTTATTGCCAATAAAATATTTGTTTTTTTTTTGCAATTGGCTTTAATGTAGTCTACATTGTTTTTGGTTATTTCCTAAGAAATTTTGTTTATTTGTAATATTTTTAGTGTTATCACTTGGTGGTTCACATTTTTGCTGATAAGCAAAATGAAACTAAAAACAGAAATTAAATTTTTCAGTAAGCAATCGAAAATGAGTCTTCATAATACAATGAATATTCAAGTAGAATAATAGCCATTGGAGATCTGAGTGGCATTAGAAATAGGTATGCTTCGTGAGCTGTCGGTTTGCCACGCCTTCTAGCCGAGGTGCATACGCACAATGTCATAAGTAAGCGTCGGCAGTAAAGATTGTTGAAGCAGATAAGAAAGCTCCAAATTAGAAAAAAATAATAATAAATTCAATCATAATTTTACTGTGCCCAGAAAATGAGCACAAAAATTAGTTCACAATTTACTCAATAAATAAAAAATAAATTTACTAATAAATTCAATAAAATTAGCCTTTCACGAACAAAATGAATTCGTTTACTCAAAAACAAAAAAAAAAAACAAATTGTGTTACTCAATAAATTAACTCTTGAATGCTACAGTTTGGATTCCCAGAGTATAGATCTGCATTTATAGCTTTAAGCTTTTACAGGTATTAAGCAAGCTCTAGTTTTCTACAAAAAGTTACGAAATCTCTTCAAGTTTTTAACTCTCTTTAAAAAAAAAAAAGCTTTGAAAATATAAATTTTAAACGCAAAGAAATTATTTGGGACTAAATTAATTCTCAAAAATATTTTTCCTATGAGAGATGATATGTGAAACCACTTTATAAGAGACCATATGAGTAGAGAGCTTTCGGACAAAGTTCACAAAAGGTATTTTTTTTATTCCTTGCATTAAATTTTGGTCACGTGGCAAAGAGTCAGGTTTTATGCAGTGGCAACCAGTAAACAAATTTTGTATCAATGTGCGTTCGTACAAAAGCTTTAAAAAATGTTTCCCACTAGAAATGTTAAGGTCGAGACTAGGTTTACGTACATCAATGATGTTCCTGGCCTATGCACGCGAACCGAAGCTTTTGCAAGCTTTTAGTACATTTTATATGGACAGACTCAAGAGAAAGTATTTTCTGGCTAGCGCTGATATAATTCAACAACGATCGGAAAGAGCTTTAACCCTCTGCCCCTCTTTATAAAATCTGTATAAAGCTTTAAAAAGCTTCTCCCGCAAGGTATGAATGTATGGTCCGGACTGATGTACATAATTCAGAAATTTTTTAAAGCTTTATATCGGTGATAAGCACCGCCTTTCCCGCGGGCAAAGCTCTTTTAAGCTTTCTATAAATTTTGAATAGTCGCGTGCAAAGTAAAATCTCTCTCTGCCCATCGCTGCTTTATATACACAGACGTTATACGGGCAGCCAAAGCGTAAAAGCTCTCTCTGATCGTTACTGATGTAAGTCCCCTTTGGAAAATTTGCAGAAATCACTTTCGGAAATGAAAATTGCAAGGTGTAGCTTAAAACGAAGTCGTTGTATTCAACATTTTTAAACCAAGTAATTTCAAAGAAATATAATTAAGATTCTTTCAAAGAAGAATGTTTTAAATGCCATTTTTTAAACAAAGAGTTAACCATGGCAGTCTTACATTATAACTGTAGCACTTCCCTTAAGTATTCCAGCCAGCGTAGAATGTCTGGATTGAAAATTAGATCGTCAGTACAGCCGATGGAGTAGAACTTCTAATGGATCTCGTGCATTTTCAGCTAAGAATGTTACAGTTCTCACCCAGCGCAGATTTGCTTCGTTAAACTGAGGTATTACTGGGATACTGTTATCTGGCCATAACTTAATTTTACTCAGTTTAAGTCACAATAGGTCGTTATAATTCAAACATATATATGTATATGTATATGCACAAATCACTTGCGTAATTTGCAACAACAAGCAAACGCTATATACCCACATACATATGTAAGCGCAGTCGAATCGGCCCTGACTTAGTCAAAATATAAAATGTAACCAGACTTTCGTCGCATTTTACTGAATTTTTTCAGTACTTTTTGCATAACACAAAAATACATATCAACACCAACTTCATCAAAATATAATATTCAAATTACCCTAGCTCCTAGCTCCTC
>NW_016162897.1:21984-39680 GCF_001687245.7 Rhagoletis zephyria | reverse complement strand
AACATTGACGACGCCGCCGCCGCAATATCTATCGGCGTAAACCTCTAGTTTGAATTCGTTCCATACATTTTTGGGCAGCAAATTTTTATCAGTTGCGGNACTTGAATAAGAGTGGTGAATGGCTGACGCTCACAAAATGATAGGATAAGTTTAGCAGCTTCATGGTTTTCTATGCTCTTTGGTATGTGGCTAATGGCCAGATGCGCCGGCGCTATTTGAGGCGCCGGCGTCGCCGCCGCCGCCGATTATTTCTAACATTGACGACGCCGCCGCCGCAATATCTATCGGCGTAAACCTCTAGTTTGAATTCGTTCCATACATTTTTGGGCAGCAAATTTTTATCAGTTGCGGCAACGCATGCGTTGCCAATGTGGCGTCTTCTATTCAAAATCACAGAGTTGACTTGGATGTCAGTCAAAAGATCCCTGTGATGCAGAAACGAATTTTTATCTGGCGGAGCCTTAACTATAAAACACAATATCCGTCAAATGCCTACCAAGACTTATCTGGTAAAAAATGAAGCGCATATCAAATTTTTCGATGAATTTTTGGCATAGTTCAGGATGTATGTCATTTATAGCGCGTGTGATTTCGTTCTTCACCTTTCGCACCATCTCGGGCTTATTGGCATAGACTAGAGCTCCAGAGAAAGAATTTCATTGGTGTCACATCGCAAGATCTCAGCGACCATTTTACCTTATTGTGTTCGCCCTGAGAAATTCGTTCGCAATAAAGCCATTGCTTCATGCTTTGCATGTCTTCTATTGCAGACCATTTAGTTTGTTATCATGTCACGATAACGTTCGCCGTAACAACGGTCCCGGCAAGTCGTACGGTCCGTTGACTTCGCCAACTGAAAAACTACCCGAAACAGTGACTCGTTGTGGGTGCATTGTTTTTTCTTGAATGGCGTGTGGATTTTCATTAACTCAAATGAGGCAGTTTTGCTGATTGTTGACTCAGAGGGCCGGTTATGTCCATCGAAAACGACCATTTTTATAAAACGTGTGTATCACTTTTACGCGTTGTTCAACTGAGTACCGCTCCATAACTAAGTTTGCCAAGGTCCGTAGTACCAATTGTCTGAAAAAGGTATAATTAAGAAAAAACATTAACATGTTACAAATAATTGCTGTCAAAGATCTGTATCACTCTTGAATCAACCTATATGTATGTATATATGTAACGTGTACTTAACCCTTTAGAACTACCTTCTGGATCTGATGGAGAACGTTTACAAAGACATTTCGCCGAATAATTTCACAGAGGATGCCGACGGAGGGGAGGATATGTTGAAATTGATTAAACGTGTCGAAATATTGTCCATGGCTTGCCATCTCGGCCATCGTCATTGCGTATTGGAGAGCGCACGTCACTTTCACAATTGGATGGAGGTGGCCAATCCGGACAACAATAATCCGTAAGCAAGAAATAAAATTATTATTTTTTCTTTTTCATTTTATACTACACACTTGCATATGTACTTACGTTTCGCTTTGACTTCAGAATTCCACCGAATTTGCGTGGCATTGTTTATTGCACAGCAATTCAATATGGCAGCGAGTACGAATGGGAATTCGCTTTCCAACGCTATCGCAGTACTACAGTCTCAACCGAAAAAGAACTACTACTCAGCGCACTCGGCTACTCCCTTGAACCGTGGATATTGGCGCGCTACTTGCGACGCTCAATCAGTGGTGAAGACATTCGCAAACAAGACGTATATAGGGTATTTGCGGCAGTGTCGGGCAATGTGGTGGGCCAGCAGATCGCCTTTGATTTCATGCGTAATAACTGGGAGGAGATCAAGACATAGTAAGTAATAATGGTAAATAAAAAAAAATCCCGATTGTTATTTTTTTAATTTTAAATTTTATAACTGTATCTCTTTACTTAACATAGCTTGGGTTCCACCATGTCCAATCTGAATATGATTTTGAAATTTGCCACAAAACGCATGAATTCGAAATTTTTCCTCACTGAATTGGAGTCTTTTATTAAAACGGATGTTAAAGATAATGGCCGGTCCATTCAACAAATTCTCGAACAGGTGCGTATCAATGTCGATTGGATGTCCCGCAACTACCAGGATATCATCGCATGGTTAAAGCTCGAGGCGTCAGCAAGGCAACGAAGGGATGGTACACCGAAAGTAGCTCACTAATTGATAATCAAATTTGTTTTTAAATAAAATTTTGTGTGTTCTTATTGTTGTAAAATAATGGTAAATATTTTACATTTCCACGTGAAAAGTGTAATTTAATTCTGTGTTGCGAAGCCAATGTAAACATTTTTAAGTATTCTAAGTAATTTTTATAAAATTACAGTATGTGTGTTAGTAAACTAAATCGAATCAAAACAAAATTTCTTATTAAAAAATCATTCACACTTATTTTGTATTAATATTGTTGTATTACTTGACAAGAGAGAACCCAGATATTTGTGTGTGCGAATCAAATTCAACTAACCGTTATATTTAACGCACAGCCAAACTAGCATTGCTTTGTTAAAACGGTTGTTGTTCTGGTGGCAAAAATGTTCCAGTCAATCACAACAATAAATTTTCTTAACGTTGAACCTTTCGATAAGAAACGTGTATTAATTTTGTTAAATTGTAAAAGATTAAATAAAGAAGAAGAAGATGCTAAAAAATTGTGTTTTTAGTGCATCTAAAGTGTTGTTTACTTTTATTTGAGAATTGCCGAAACCAAAGTACCCACCTTTGTTCTCTATATCGTGTGTTAATCTTATCAAATGTTATTAAAATTACATTAGTTTGCTAACATACATACATACATATTTATATATATACATACATACGTACACATTATCTTTTATGAATAGTGCTAAGCAAAATTATAATTATTATATCATAGGTATATTTTTATTTTAACTTAATGTGAGTGTGTAAAGTGTGTACTTAATATAAATTAAAAACTTCACTATATTAAAATGCAATATGGGTATTCACCAACTGTTCACAACCGTCGTTGCTTGAGCTAATCTGCCCTTTTGCCATGGTGGCGGACCAAGATTGCGCCGTCCTGGCTGTTGACATTTGTGTACCACAAGTAAACAAAGAAGAGAGCGAAAAGAAGAACGAGTTGAAACTGCCAACAAACAGTTCACTTTACAGCGAAAAACGTGTTTCAATTCTGCTAAATGCAAAAATGTTGCATTTTTCACCAAATCTATTAGAGAATTGTGAACGTTTTAGTGCACTCCATTGCTTTGCAGTTAAGGCTACTGCAGCAAACTACGGCAACATCTCAGCGGGATTGATTAGCTAACTTGCTAAAGGAGGCTGCTTGGAGCAGAAGCGAAATCATTGCAAATTAACACAATTTAAACTGATTTTTCACTTATAATTCAAATTTCTCTTTGCCGCTGATTTGTAAACAAACGTTTATTTACAAGTTACCACAACTGTCAAAATCGGCAAAACCAAAGTACCGGACCACTTGCTCAATTTGGTGAATACCTGTGACTGTTGGAATAAGGAGAAGGGTCGCCGCATCAAAAATATACTTTCTACCAAAATGCCGACACAAAATGCTTTCTTTTTTTTTATGTGTCAGATAGTGCCGTTTATGAAGGGTTCGATCCAAGGTACATTGAACAGGTAGTATCAGTAGAGCAGCTGATTTGATTTATTTTCAAATTATTTGGTCTCGAAAATGTCAAATATTTTTAATTTTTTTTCACAAAAATTCTGAATTGTTAAAATCCATTTGCATGTGAAACCTTTTTCCATACAAAACAAGCGATTGAATAGCAGCTTTTGGAACGTTCGCCCAACTCAGCAGCACGACCGCTGATTACTGGGCCTTGCAAAGGATGGATCAATGCTTCGAGAAGCAAACAAATTTACTAGGAAAGAAAGTTGCATCAATTTTTATTTTTTCCAATTTCAATTTTTTAGTTTTTATAATTTTTTGTATTTCACATGGCACGCTTTGATTTAGAAGAAAAAATTCAGAACAGTTTTTGACACTTTCGATACCAGAAGCAACAACAAAATACACGCAAATGTTGTTTTTGCTCTACTGATACTACCTGTTTAATGTGCCTTGGTTCGATCAATGGCGATGAAAATTATATCAAATTTGCTTGAAAAACTCTGTTCCAAGAAAAAGATAGCTTAATAAACGGTGCCAAAACCAAGATTGACTATAAGCCCAATTCTAAATCATTTCTCTTAGCCGATTTGGATTCTTCCTGAAGTGAATCATTTGAATATAAACTCTTCGTGGAAAGTTTTCTTCCTGAAATTATAAGAAATGAAATTTTGAACTTACAAACAGATTTTTTTCAAAATATATACATATGTACTATGTAGGCACTGGGCCATAATGTGCCCGTTGCGAAGAGAAAATAACTCTTTTTTGATTAAGCTTCACCCCCTTCCCAAAAATGATTCCATTTCGTGTAGCGAAAAATTATTTTAATTAAAAACTGACTAGAATTGATAAACAGAAAAAGTGTTGCGCTCCATTATAACTACACAGAACCACACGCAAAGCTTACAGAAAAGTTCGTTGGGATGTTTTTATACATGTACAATTAGTCTGTTCCAATAGCAGTCCGGTTTACAGGATTTAGTCAGAAATTACAGGAAGTCGTTCCTATTGAGATAAAACCTGTAAGTGGTTACACTTTTGAGAGAGTAACTGAGCGACTGTTCCTAGTCAGAAGTTACTGGATTTAGTCTGGAGTTTTTTTCCTGTAAGTTCACAAAAAGTGTCAAACGATCAGCTGATTTACATGTGCAAACAAAAACAGAAAGCGGTGAGCGCAAATAACCTTATATTTGTTAAAAAATGGAAGTAAACAACGAAATATTCGAATATATATAGATTTTAATAATTATTTAGTGATATTTCAGCCAAATCAGTGTTGTACCAATGACATGTAAACAAACCGACTGACGTTTTTACAGGAAATAGTGCTTTTTGCGTTCCCGTGCACTTCTGCATCTGTTCTCCTTTTACTCTCACTTGAGAGAGTAAAATTGTAGTTTGACAGTTCCTCAGGTTTTAGTCTGAAGTTCAAAGGAACAGACTAAATATAACTCAGGCTTAGTATCATATCTGTTCCGGTCTCTGTAGAATTCCCTTAATGGTTCCGAACAAAAATGATAGAATCAGTGTTGCCAAAAAAAAATTACCAAATTCCTCAAAAACAAACGAAAAGTCCTCAAAATCCGAACAAATTACTCAAAATTTTCTTAATGCAGAAATGAGTATTGTGTACTGTGTACTATTTACAGGTACTTAGTATAAATATTAATTACATTCTCCAATTCAATTGGTATATTTGTTCTTGCGGTTCAAACATGAATTTGCCAGAAGAAACCCTCCGGACTAACTGGCTAACCAGAATGGTGAGGCTGTGGTATGTAGCAAGAGCTGCCAAAAGTTAAAATATTCTAACTGCTCCAAACTTCCCACAATATGTAGCGGTGGTCATGATGTATTGTTGTTTATGTATCTGATGTAGCTAGCGAAATAGCTTGTGGCTGTGGTACTACATTCTGGTTAGCCAGTTAATCTTGAAGCTTCATTCTGCGAACAGTTGCTCAGTTACTCTCACGAGAGTGTTCCCTGATACAGAATTTTTGGCGTACGGGAACGACTTTGGACTAAATCCTGCAAAACCTGCAAATCGTAGACGTGCTGGAAACGCACTAAATATGTAGCTGTGGTTATGGTGTATTGTTGCTTATGTAGCTGATGTAGCTGATGTAGCTAGCGAAATAGCTTGTGGCTGTGGTTGTTGTTGATCTTGTGGCGGCTACAAAAAACCCGCCCAGATCGGTTGATATCTCAGTCGTTGTCGTCAAGTTCCACTAACGGTATCCCTAGGAAGCGTGCAGCCTCTATAGAGTCGGTCCACAAGGACAAAGCCGTTAGGATTGTCGGATTTTCCGGGCATGCGAAGAGAAGTTTCGAGTCATGTGGGGTCTCTCCGCATGCCGGACACTCATTTGGCACATCCTCATTCAATCTACTTAGGTAAGAGTTTAACCTGCTGCAGTAGCCAGATCGAAGTTGGGTTATTGTCGTTCGTGTCTCCCGAGGCAGATGAAGCCCCGTCTCGTCAGGTCTAGAGTCTACATAACTCGAGACTGACTCCCTGTGAATGCCATTCCGGGCCAGTCGGTAAGCTGACGGGTCCAGAGGCTGCTTGACGAACCTCTGGACTTCGTCCGTCAGTTCATATAGATGCCTCCTGACGTGCCTAGGCGAGGGCTCCTCTGCAAGCAGCTGTCTGTTCGGTTGGCCACTTCTGTGGCTCTATGTCTNGGGTGGTATCCCTGCGGTCGATGTCTGCTTCGATAAGACGATACTGCACGGTGTGGTGCGTTATGAACGCTAAGCCATCACCATTATCTCGCTCGCGATCTCGACGGTGGACGTGGTACCCAGCACAATTCAACAGTGTTGAATTGCTGTGCAACTTCGTCTCTTGGACCGCAGCTATCAATATGCCATGCCTTCCCATGAAGATGGTTATCTCCTCGATCTTGCTCTGAAGCCCGTTACAGTTAAATTGAAGGAGCTTCATGTGGTTCGGGAGACGTGTGGTGATGCGGGGTGTGAGGGATGTGTGTGGGCATGACGCAGTTGAGATCTGCGACCGAGCAGCGCAACACGGGCCCTCGAAGTTCCTCGTCCAATCTCGCGTGGTGCGAAGACCTGAGTATGCCCTAAAGTGGTACCAGCCAAGGCAGATGTTGCACTTGACTGATGTCACATTACGGAATATCCTGGTCTGACATACCGTGCAGATTGTAGGAGGAACCAGAAGTTGGTGCGGCGTGGGGGTAGTGGTGCGGTTGTGTGTGTTCTGTGGTCTGTCGTGGCTGTGGTATAGGCTGTGGTGTTGTTATGTTGTGGTGCTGTAGTGATTGTGTGCGGCTGCTCAGGTGGACTGGGGTTAGCCGTGGAGGCTGCACTGTTTGAGCAGCAGGGGGCCACGTACGACGAATGTGGCTGTGGTACTACATTCTGGTTAGCCAGTTAATCTTGAAACTTCATTCTGGGAACAGTTGCTCATTCACTATCACGAGGGTGTTCCCAGATACAGAAATTTTGGTGTACGGGAACGACTTTGGAATAAATCACTGATTTTGTTAGCAACGGTTGGGCTCAACTGTTGCGCCTTCTGAACCTACCCATTGACATTATAGTCGGTGTTCAAAAGAGAGAAATGTTAAAATCAGTTCTACCTTATTTAATATGCCTTGGATGAACGTAGTTTCATAAAATCGTTGTTAACCGAATAAGTAAAAACACTCTTACCCGATTGCCAATTGAAATTTCAAACAAGTCATATTATATCCTTATTATTAAATAAATAATCATACATTTTAAACCAATACAAAAACTTGCCACCCTCGGATTGTGTTTTTTCGATAAGTCTGCTAGCTCTTCTGTTATCGATACATTGTTATTGCTGTCGCGATTTGGCACGTCTATGTTGATTCACCGGGATGTTTCTTAAACCATATAAACTTCGGAGTAATGCTCCATTAAAGGGCTCTGAATCGAAGCGTTTACGACAACGAGTAGAAAATACATTTCCGGATTCAACACCCGAGGAGATCAGCATTCTTATTCCTTCAAAGAGCGCTGTGACTCAACTGAAACTGACAACACATGGCGGCATGCAAACCAACGTCTTCTGTGTGGACAAGTTGCCCATGTTCTTCGAACTGGAGTCAGGGGAGTTGGCTCCAACTTTATACGCCTTGTGGCTTGTGTCTACATTGTTGCCCTACTTTACCACTTTTCGTGATGTATTGCCAAAACTTTCTAATGGTGCTGATCTAATGCTGCCGGGCGTAGTGCCGAAAGGCACTGGTATGAATATGTATGGCCGATATCGTCAAGGTCAGTTAATGGCCGTGAATTTGGTGTCAAATGAATCTGCAGTAGCTGTTGGCTATTTACCTCGGTCCTCTGATGATTTGTATATGTGTGGTCGTCAGGGCGTTGCTGTGAAAATGCTACACATATTCGGTGACAAATTATGGGGACATGAGCCTACATTAGTACAGCAAGTACCCTTAAAAAAGGCAACGCCACTAACCACTGATGACTTCCCAGAACTTGGTGCTAAGGAAGATAAGCAAAAGCAGGTAAGCGAAAAGTTGACGTTGGCTGATATTGTAGCGGCAACCAATTTATCAGAAACGCCAGTTGCGGGCACAAAACTTCCTGATGTGCAGAATCTTAAAATTTCCGAAAATGATGTTACAGAAGATGTTAAAAATGTCGAAAGTATTACCAAAAATACCTCTGTAGAAGGTTCAGCAACAACACCTGAAATTATACTAAAAAACGCCTTTCTGGCGGCGCTGAAGAATCATGGGAAAACATTACAATTGCCACTTTTAACAAGCAATTTCTACCGCTTGTATGTTGTGCCCGAGGCGCCTCAACCCATTGACTTAAAGAAGACAAAATACAAGAAGCTCTCGAATTTCCTGAACGAAATGATTGATGAGGGCTTCATAGTCGTGCGCGAGGAGTCGAAAGGCGTAGATAAAATAACTGCCATTGACCTTGATCATCCAGAACTAGTTAATTTTATTACAGATTTCAAACCAACTAAGCAACCAACGGACGGTGAATTGCAAGATCAGCCGTTGTTCCGTTCTGAGTTGACGGAAACTTATATAATTACGGATGCGACGGCGCCTTTCTTTGCGAAAGTGAATTACAAGCGAGGCGAAGCTATACCAACTGCACAAATAAAAAAAATCGTTCGCGAATATATANGATTTATCAGAAACGCCAGATGCGGGCACAAAACTTCCTGATGTGCAGAACCTTAAAATTTCCGAAAATGATGTTACAGAAGATGTTAAAAATCGCGAAAGTATTACCCAAGATACCTCCGTAGAAGGTTCCGCAACAACACCTGAAATTATACTAAAAAACGCCTTTCTGGCGGCGCTGAAGAATCATGGGAAAACATTACAATTGCCACTTTTAACAAGCAATTTCTACCGCTTGTATGTTGTGCCCGAGGCGCCTCAACCCATTGACTTAAAGAAGACAAAATACAAGAAGCTCTCGAATTTCCTGAACGAAATGATTGATGAGGGCTTCATAGTCGTGCGCGAGGAGTCCAAGGGCGTAGATAAAATAACTGCCATTGACCTTGATCATCCAGAACTAGTTAATTTTATTACAGATTTCAAATCACCTAAGCAACCAACGAACGGTGAATTGCAAGATCAGCCGTTGTTCCGTTCTGAGTTGACGGAAACTTATATAATTACGGATGCGACGGCGCCTTTCTTTGCGAAAGTGAATTACAAGCGAGGCGAAGCTATACCAACTGCACAAATAAAAAAAATCGTTCGCGAATATATAAGCAAGCACAATCTTCCCAAAGCGGATCCTTCCGGCGGTACAATCCAATTAGATGAAACCCTCGAAAGGATATGCGATGTCAAGACAGCATCCGTTAGTCAAATATGTGGCACACTTACCAGAAAAATGGAGTACAGCTTCCAAATGTGTGAACTGAAAAGCGTAGCAGCTAATAAGCCTCTGATTCAAATGTCCCTTGCTACTCGTTCTGGTAATAAAAAGGTAACTCTAATCAGCAACGTCGAATGCTATGGAATTATTGTACCCGAATTCATAAAGTTATGTAAACAAGGTGCTGCGGCAAGCACCACTGTGGTAAAACTACCACATCAAAAAGCCGAACAGCTACAAATACAAGGCAACCAGGTGCGATTTGTTTACAATTTATTGACCGAAACTTATAAAGTTCCACCGAAATGTATATTAGGATTAGAATTAGCTAAGGATGGAAAGAAACATAAGAAAAAATAAACTGACCGCTCAAATGCATTTGTTACATGTACAAAAAATAAAATTGTATTATGATTTGTTACAAAATTTATTGTCAAAAAAAGCTAAGCAACGGTAATCATGAATTAAATTAAAGCTTGAAAGTAACTGCGTCAAAATAAAAAACGAAACTGATGTTTAACAATAATTTATTGNTGCCGCTGTTGTTGTTGTAAACTGACCGCTCAAATGCATTTGTTACATGTACAAAAAATAAAATATTTGTATTATGATTTGTTACAAAATTTATTGTCAAAAAAGCTAAGCAACGGTAATCATGAATTAAATTAAAGCTTGAAAATAACTGCGTCAAAATAAAAAACGAAACTGATGTTTAACAATAATTTATTGACCGTTAATAATTTAAACAACAATTTGCCACAACAGTAATATTCGTAGTATACGAACAACTTTAATATTCTATGTGGCTAGCAGTTATATTTGCTTAAAGAAATTTTGGATCTCCCAAATTTCTATTTAGTTTACTAATGTCTTATGTTGCCTATGAATATGAATATATTAGAGAGCCGTGTGCATCTTTATTTAGCTTTGCCTTGTGCCGCAACAGCTTCAATGGCTTTTCGTACGGTTTCCTCGTCACCAAGGAATTTCATAGAGACAACAGGTTTGAAGTTCTCATCCAATTCATAGACGAATGGAATGCCGGTAGGCAGATTCAAAGCCATAATTTCATCTTCTGAGAGATCTGTAATGAAACATTTTTGTTTTAAACTTTTTTCTTCTGGTATTTCTAATATTACTTACTATCCAAATGCTTAACGATACCGCGTAAACTATTGCCATGAGCAGCAATGATGATTTGCTTGCCTTCCTTAAGCTGTGGAATTATAACATCATTCCAATACGGTAATGTGCGTTGAATAGTCAATTTAAGTGATTCGAATTTAGGGAATTCTTCTTGAGACGGGCCGTTGGCATAACGTGGGTCCTTAACAATTACGTCATAGTATGGATGATCGGGTTCCATTGGTGGTGGGGGAGTGTCGAAGCTGCGGCGCCAGATTTTAACTTGATCCTCACCGTATTTGGCGGCAGTCTCGGCTTTGTTCAACCCCGTGAGTCCTCCGTAGTGACGTTCATTCAAACGCCATGACTTGCAAACTGGAATACCCGACTGTCCACTCTCTTGGAGAATAGTCTCCAAAGTAATAATTGCTCGGGTAAGCACTGATGTATGAGCAATATCGAACTTTAAACCAGCATCTTTAACAGCCTTTCCAGCAGCTGCAGCTTCAGATTTTCCTTTATCACTTAAAGCAGAATCAAACCATCCGCAAAACTGGTTCTTTTGATTCCACTCGGATTCACCATGGCGAACCATAACAATTCTATATTTTCCGGACATTTTAAGTAATAATAAAGTTCAACCGGAACTGACCAAGCCAAATTAAAAATTTCCAACTGGATTGTTATGCCGAAAGGAAAATTTTATTTGACCTATAAATGACAGCACAAGGTCATTTGAAGGAAATGACAGCTAAAATTTCTGAGACACAGCAATTCCGCCAGTACGATTCGCAGAGTTGTATTTGGTAGATTTGTTTTTTTTTCAACGTCCATCACGATTCTATCATTCTTGAACTTCCATTAAAATGTTTGGCGGTTAAAAAAGTTAATGGCAAGAAAATATTTTTGGAATAAGCTTTCTTAATATATATGAACCAAATCGGACTATAAATACAGGGTTTTCAAATATCCCAACTCCTGTGTCACCTAGCGGACTAACTCATCTACAATTCTCATAAGCTGATAACAAAGTATTGCCCCGTGAAATATGCAATGTCAGAATTTCCGCAATTCTTCATAGCTGAATTGCTGAATATTTTAACTGCGTTACCAAGGTACCTAGAATCGCGGTGACAAGAACTGGTAACATTTTTTCGTAATAATATTTTCCTGTAACAGGTCAATTCTGCACGTTACCGAACATTTTGTAACGGGAAAATTTTATTATTATTTGTCACCGTGGTTCTAGATACGTTGGTAACACATTCAACCGTGACCAATTGTGCAAATTCTGGCGTTGCATATTTCACGGGGCAATACTTTGTTACCAGCTTATGAGATGGTAACAAAATTAACCGGTTACAAAAGTACACAGAATGCGAAAAGGGTTTAAAAATTGACAGGAACTTCGTTTACCGGTTACAAACTTTGTATTACCAGCGCCGAATAGACTTGTTAATGGGCACTGTGGCACGGTCAGTATTTATTGACGTGTTCCAAGTATCGCGATATTTATTGACGGTGTAGCATGCAGTATTGATGGATCGTGATCCATATCCACGGTGCAGCGAACAACGTAACTCAAAATTTACGTGTTTGGAGATTTCATTATGCAATTAATAAGCTTGATAAGTAGAATATGTTCAGTCTAGCAGATAACCAAACTTCCAAAATATGGCGAAGATATGTGTCCTTCCATCTGTCTTTTTGTACACCAACTGTATGAATTGATAAAACTTTGATTGCCTTTCCCACAAAATTTAAAATTTGAAATAGTTCGATAAATTATTAAACGTGCGATATGTATATATCGTAGCCTTAATAGAGAAAGCCCCTAACTAATTTTCTTATTTTCTTTTAAAATCCTGTCTGGTATGCAGATAACTCAATAACCTCCTACGGGATTTTAAAAATATCTATTACAGCATACAATTAGATACATTCTTAAATAAAAACAGTGCTCGAATCGTAACAGTCGTGAACAAGCAAGTCGTCACGTAAACAAACGACTGTAGTGGGTTATTACTTTGGAGTCACTCGTTCATGACTGTTACGATTTGAGACCTGCCTGTGTTTTGGCGTTTTTTATTACGAACTTATACACATTTTTTATATTTTGCTGGTCAGTTTGATTTTGTTATAGAATTTTTCAAGTTTCTCCCCACAAAGTTAATGAATCCTAGTTTCTATTTGGCTCTTCCTTGAGCAGCAACTGCTTCCATTGCTTTCCGCACGGTCTCCTCATCCCCTAGAAATTTCATTGAAACTACTGGCTTAAGACATTCATCCAATTCGTATATAAATGGAATTCCGGTGGGTAAATTTAATGCCATAATCTGCTCTTCCGATAAATCTAGAAATGTATATTATAAGGTTTTTTATCTTGCTTGATAAATGATTTTATTCTACTTACTATCCAAATGCTTGACTATACCACGCAGACTATTACCGTGCGCTGAAATAATAATAAATTTTCCTTCTTTTATTTGCGGTACGATGGTCTCATTCCAGTAAGGCAAAGTTCGTTCTATTGTTAGCTTAAGTGATTCAAACATGGGAAACTCCCCTTTTGACGGACCATCCGCATAACGGGGGTCCTTCACGATCACGTCGTAATATGGATGATCATTTTCCATTGGTGGAGGCGGTGTTGAAAAACTTCTGCGCCATATTTTCACCTGTTTTTCGCCATATTTAGCAGCAGTTTCCGCTTTATTCAAGCCTGTGAGACCACCATAATGGCGTTCATTCAGTCGCCATGTTTTGCAAACTGGTATATCCGTTTGCCCGATTTCCTTTAAAATTATGTCCAACGTATGTATAGCTCGGCAGAGAACAGAAGTATGGGCAACGTCAAATTTGTAACCACATTCTTTTAATGCATTTGAAGCTGATATTGCCTCCTTCAATCCCTTTTCACTCAGTCCCGCGTCATACCAACCACAGAATTGATTTTTCTTATTCCATTCTGATTCACCATGTCGGACCATTATTATTTTATACTTTCCAGTATTTTTACTTTGTTCATGTGACTGTCGCACATTTTTGGGAGTTTGTGCTGGATATGACCGGTGCCATGGTAAGTAAACATCAGAAAACCCTACAGAAGCGCTAAATTGTCGCGTATATCCATTTCCCAATTTATTAAAGCAAACAAACCGCATTGCCATATTGCGCAACAGCACCGTCAAATGAACGCTGAATTCAGCCAGTCAGCTGATTTTGAAGGAAAGCAAAACTGTTGCTGCAGGAATTGTGAACATGGAATTTATTTAGACAGAATTTGAGATTTTGGAAGTTAAATGCTAACGAATTGAATTATTTCCCAAAATATATTTGAAGTGTTCCAAGTTTCTCAAGTTTCAAGTAAAATTGTTCATTCCATTAATATATATTTATCTTGTTGAATAATCCATATCAGCTAATATGTAAATTTGGCAACCACTTTTATCGAATGGATTTTTTTGTTTATTTACACAACAAAACAAAGTGGAATTGGTTTACCTTTTGAACAAAGGATATCATGGAATCAGCAGCAAGTGTACAGGTAGTTTGCAACTGGGAACGCATTGGGGGTTGCGAGTTTTCACAGAGCGTCCAAACGAAAATCACACACGAGGACATTTTTATAAAGTAAGAAAATGTTTATTTGAAGTAAAATTGTTGACCAATCGTCTTCCTATAGGCCAGAGTTGGAACAGGTTATAGGAAAGCAAAACGCGGTTCTCTTAAAAAGAGATGATACCAATAATCCATGCGAAATACATCTACAATTGAAGGTGCCAATATATAAAATTGAATCCATAACTACAGTATGCACCGCCCCAAAATTGGAACTCTTTCTCGGACCACTAAAAGAATATACGGAAACTTTGTATGGCGAAACAGCAGAGGATGACGAAAATGGCGATGTGTTCTCGTATCGTTACGACATTGAGGTGCAAAAGTCAGGCATAACAGAGTGCACACTTAAGGTATACATAGTAATATTTTAAAAAATCGACCGCAGAATAATAATATTTCCACAGTTGTTGACATCATCTGACGAAATCTGCATATTCGGTTTTTTATTACAAATTGCACCTAACCCTAATGGTATAACGACTGGAGTCGACATTAATTTTCATAATGTTCAAAAAATGCTGAGTAGCCAGAAAATATCACCAAGCGCAGAAAAATGCATGTTATTTATGAAAGCAGCGAATCAAATGAAGGGGGTTGCTGGAGGTGGACAATCATCTTTAGCGCTTTTGGAGCAAATGAAAACAGCGCTCGCTGGTAAAGTGCAGTCCGCCAAAGGCGGGGAAGATTACTCCAACATAAATGAGGGAAATTCGCCGAACCCAGCCCATTTACCTCTTTTGGATCCTGTACTTAAGACTCACATAGATAATAAGTTCGATCAATTAGAGCATAAGATTACGGCACATTTGGATAAGGCCTTAGTGGATCAAAATGATAAGTTAGACAAAATATTACAAATTCTCGAAAATAGGAACATTTTTAAGTAAATAAAATATTTTAATTATGTATTACTGCTTTTTTTATAAGCAAATTTTTTTGCAGTTAGCCGTCTTTATTTATAGAAGTATATGTACGTATTATTATTGCTATTTATATTATATCATCAATATAGGTAAGACACGATTAAATTTAAGCGAAGGTGTGAGATTTCGATGGCTTAAAATATAGTTTTTTTTGTTAATTATCGCTATTATATTCTTGGAGCGCATTAGTTGCAGAACTCATCTCGTGAATTATAAAACTTACTGCCTAGGCCATCTGATTCTTTCTTTATATCAGTAAGCGTATAGGGGTCTTCAGGACTTGTTTTTTTAGCCGATATTATGAATTCCAGATTGAACTCCTGCTGGAATACTTTATTGTACCAGTGTTGCTTTAGCGGTTCTTTTACTTTTTCTGCATACATATTGTACATTTTACACAAACTCATGCCAACCGGCAAGTACAGCTTGTTAGAGCCATCCTTACACTCTGTGGGAAACGTTTTTATATGATCTCTTATTTCATCCAAACGCTGTGCCAGTTGTGGCATACGTTGTCTCCCCTTCCCTTGTGTTGTATCTGTTCGTGGCATACATATTTCTTCATCGTAGCAGTGTTCATAAAAATAGTAAATACGACGCGGCGATATATCCAAAGTTGCAAAAAAGAATTTGCTGCAAACATATTGCAGTTCACCCTTTAATTCAAATCTATATTTGAAAGTGTATCCACGACGGGTTTCTTCGGTAGACGTAGCACGCCGCCGCTTTGGCAATATTCGTGATGTATACTTCCAATAGAAGTAGTTTTTCTGCTCATCAGTTAACTTCCAAAACATGTTATGTATTTCTAGTCGCTGCTCTGAATTTATATTTGCATTACAATTAAGATGGCAAGTAGTTCCACACCCTGGATGTACTTTACGCTTGTTCACTAATTTTCCAGTGACGCTAACGTACTCTTGTCCCGATTGCCTAAGATGTTTTCGTACATTTTGTTTCCATTTCTCTGGCACTTTTGAGCGCTTACCTTCAGTAGTTTTCAGCTCATTATCTACGTTTGAAGGTAACTCATCTGTCGTTGCTTTAGGCTTGGTTACTTTTCCCATATTTGTTGATAAGAATATTGCTACCGGAATTGTGCTTTTGTTCGTAGTGAAAAGTAAACAATCGGCAAGTAGNATTATCGTTATATTTTTTCGTTTGTACACGCTTTTGTTCTTCACTTCGCAGATGCTTTTTTTGAAATTAATAAAAACCAGAAACAAAAATTAAAAATTACATGTTGCCTCTGACGACATTCGAACCCGAACATGCTGGGAGCTAAGAACTAACAGCTAGCATCTCTACACGTTCAGCTACAGCCAGACATGCAAATGTACTTTCAAATGCTTAACTTCAATCACATGTCGTTAAAACACGAGCAGTGATCGGGTAACAATAAGCTGGTGCAGAGACACGAGTTGGTCCGCTACAGCATGACATAGGAGCACTTTTGTAGGTACTCCAATATACCACAAATAGACTACATGGTCCAACGATTTTTGCAGGGATGTATAACCCAACAGAATTCTACATGTTAAGTGCTATTTGTGACATCTCTCATGCAAAGCTAAGTATGCATAACTGGGCTATAAATCATGCAGAGTCCACAAGAAACTCCGAAACACTGTCCGGAGGATGCATCAGCATACTTTGAAGTGCCGTGAAATTAAAGTTAAGAAAGTTTTACTAAATGGCAGTTGGGAAGTGCATATGCAAAAATTTCATAAATTCCAGTGTAACAGGCTAACCTAATATTTACGCACGCCGCCAATTTATTGTCAAAAATTTCTCATGCAAATGAAACTTGTATGAGATCAACGGAAATTGAACGGCGTGCGTATGAAGCTAACTCAATTTCCAATTTTTGTTCTGCGTGACATTTTGATTTGACGTTTCGCTCAATGAAATCAAATGCAAACGCATGCAAGTCAATTTCGGGTGACGCAAAAAAACAAATTCGACGGCATGCGTACCAAANTAGCCTGTTAGCAGTCGTGCCTAAACAATAATATATAAAACTTACTAAAGGGCCTGTGCCAATTGATAGAAAATAGGAAATTTTGATGGATAAAACTGAAAATTTGACATTTCTCATAGTGAATACGAACGTCAGAATTTTACTTATTAAATGCGATGTACAATATTGTTTGGCGGTAATAAAGAGTAAAAAACGAAATTGAACCTGTAAAATGCACAAAAAAAAGGTACTTAACTTAAGCTGGAATCACACGATTTGTACATTTGGCTAAAAATTTGTCAAATTCGTAGACAAATCATGTGAACGCTAAATTACATTTCTCATTTATCAGAAAAGCCAAATATTTGCCTTCTTGTGGCAAATGAAAAACAACCCTGGTGGCCAAATCGTGTGAACGCAATGCTGCTACATAAGCCAAATAAAAATTACGCAAATGACAAAATATCTGATTTGCCACTTGATGACAAATGCCAGTGACAAATATACAAATATTGTTGAGCGGTATTGCCATTTCGTGCTTGTGAACCTTTGTATTTTCCAATTTTG